>NC_056746.1:1193779673-1193929673 GCF_019279795.1 Protopterus annectens | reverse complement strand
CTGTCATGTCATATGCCTGCAACCCTAGGCTCCACCTTAATAACTTGGCATTTTGCTGGCTAGCTCAATGTAGCCATGTTAAGGGATTGTGGTCTGTGACCACAGTGAATTTTCTTCCAGATAGGGCTGAAGTTTCTGCAGTGCCCATACTGTGGCTAGACATTCTTTTTCTACAGCTGCATAACATTCCTCCCTGGGTTGAAGTCTATGGCTGAGATGTACAACCAGGTGTTCTTCTCCCTCTGAGGAAACCTGACTGAGTACATCCCCCACCCCACAGTTTAATCAAAGCATATATCTGCACAACAAATTATTTTCTGTAATCTGGACTGGCTAGCACAGGGGGTCCACCCAAAGCCCCATTAAGCTTTTGGAATGCTTAGAAATCACTATTCAGTGAACACACTTTGTCGAAACCTCACTCCAGAGAATGGCTATTTAATCAAAGTTTTTCACAGGGAAAAACAATTAGCCAACATCAGGAATTTGCCCCCACTATAGTGCGATCTTGGAGTTCGTAGGTTTAGTTTGGGTGTGTGTGGGGGGGTTGCAGCCCCCCACTTGGGTAGGTTTTAATTTTTTACAATTTTGTAATGGTTGCTAGGTTGGCCAAGTGTTTTTCCCTGTGAAAAAGTTTGATTAAATGGATGTTTGATGGAGTGAGGTTTCAACAAAGTGTGCTCACTGAATAGTGATTCAATGATTTGGGTTTCTGACAATGTAATATGCATCATAGCATGAATAGCCTGTTCTATACCAATCTCCTCAAGGCTCTGTCTCTGTATTCAGTCTACTACAGGCTGCTGAAAGGGGATCTTTGCCTGACTTACAGGACTTACTCAGACCCAGCCCTGATGGATCTGTTACACATGTGCAAAACAAACAGCACCAGAAGCACTAGATCTAGTGATCTGAACTTTGCTTGTGACATAAGCAGAATTTGCTGAAAAGGCAAATATGTGTCCCAAATGATCCTCACACAGTGGAATAGGTTCTCCTTCCATGTACAATAGAGTTCATCCCTGGCTCTATTCAAACAAAACCATGACAACTGGATGAGAAATCATAAATTTACCCCATATCTGGTCCCCATGTCCTTTATGGACAAAGGTAGTCAATAAGAAAAATATTATCCTAACACCCCTTCCCATACAAATCCTTAGTTACCTTCCTACCAACATGTCCCCAGGTACTGATGCACATGTTACTCAGGATCTAATTGTCATGAGGTACATAGCTAGGCTTGTTACGGCCCGAGTGGTCATTAACCTAGTAGCTACCTGTGAACCTATAAATAAATAAATAAACAATCAAACAAACAAACAAATAAATAAATATTGATTTCTTGCCTGTCTGACTGGTTGTGCTACTTTCTCTGCTATTTTATGTATTGCTATCTGCTACAGACTAAGGAAAGCACAACTACACACAGCAAACTGTTTCTGCTCAAAACTGCACCATCAGAAGATGTAACAAGGTGACATGGCAAACTTTAGCAGTGGGGAATTGTATCATCTGCTATGGGTAAGTGCAACTTACACATCTGTACTATATTCATCATTCCCAATGCTGCAGTAACCCTTAGGCTATATGGGCCAAATACCAAAGCCTATCCATCCTTGAAGGAGGATGGATTTGGACCCAGGAGTCCCTGGTGAATTGTCCTATCAAAGCTTGACTTGGACCTAGAAAATGAATCCTGTACATAATGTTTTGTAAAAGTATGGACAGAGGACTATGTTACTTCTTTAGAATGCTTTTACAGTCCACCCATTTCCAATATACTATTGAAGAATACAAGGCTGTAGTGGGATGTGCATTGATACTGCTTGTAATGGATTGGCCATGGTGGGAATAACAAAAACAATAGCTGGAGATTCCAAGATGGCTGCACGTTGATTAACATCTTGATTTCAACTCTCCCAGTGTGAAAACAGAAACTCAGAAGAGAGCCAGTGAACTCATTTCTTTGGGTAAATTTCAGTAACTCATTAGTAAGTGCACTGTCTGGATGCCAGCAAAAAAGAAATTCAGAGAACTTGAGAGAAAATCAACCACAAAAGGTGAGGAAAAAACACAAACTGGGAGGAATTCTGCAAATGTTCAACAAAAAGCAATGCAAGCTGCAGCTTTGGTGCAAGACATGACTTCTAGTAACCTAGAGGAAAGAATAACTCAGATGTACTCAGAAGTGATTAAAATAAATGAAACACTGATGGAGTTTATCAACTCAAATAAAAGGCTGGATAAAATGGAAGAGCTTTAAATGGATATTTAGATGAGGTGATAAAACTGTGAAAATCAGACACTGAAATGAAGAAAAAGCTGGCTGTATATGAGACTGCTCAAGAAGAAAAATAATAGAATTAGAGTGCAAAGCATGCAGGGAAAACCTGAGATTTTCTGCTGAACTACAGAAGCTGGAAGGAACAAGATGTATTAACTTTATGAAAGCATAGATAAGCAACTGAACTGGTATTCCACAGCAGGAGTTGTTAATTGAAAGGGCACAGCATGTTTGTGCTCCAAACGTGGCCATGAGAAACCAAGCAAGACCTTTAATAGTAAATATGCAATCCTACCAGCAGAAGGAATTGATTATGACAATACTGTGGCAGAAGGACAAAGTACTAAAAGTGGGAGAGAGTAGAGTGTTTATGGAAAATGATTACTGACTGTACAGCAGGCAAAAAAAGGAGCAAATTTATTCCAGTAATCAGGAAGGTCAAGAAGCAGGTACAAAATTCAAACTACTGTTTCTAGCCATCTTCAGAATATTCTTTCCCGGAGGTACAAAATTATTTTTTGATGCAGAACATGCTAAGTAGGAAATACACATTTGTCCAACAAAAAGTGAGCTGTGAAACAGAAGAAGATTCTGCTTCTTGTTCTTATGGTAATAAAGACCACAGAGACACAGTGCCAGTGAAACCTTTTCCAATGTTTCAACAGAAAATGCTTGTGAGACAGAAAAAAGCACAAAAGCTGACTAAAAAAACTGAGAGTATGTTAAAAAGGAAGCAGAGAATGGATTTGGGAGATGGAGAGAAACAGAAATAAAACCAGCAACTCAGATATTGACAAATAAACATAGGATTATAAAGCATTAATTATATTTGTGAAACATGACAGAACAAAAAAGGAAATATTGTACTTTTCTGACTTTGTTAAACTTGTAGGAGACTCAAAGCATATGCCCTACTTCATGCCACTAATGTTTAGAGGAACATTTGGGAGAGGGGAAGAGGAAGGAAAGACATAACTGTAAGTAGAACAAACTTTTATTCATAACAGTACTATTTCTATAGTACATGATATCTACATGCTATAAAGTAAAGTTTTGTCAGTCATTTTCAAGTATAACGGGGATACAAGTAACCAGGTGCTCCTGTTTTTTTTCTTCTTTTCTCTTTCCTCTTGTTCAATTTAAAAAAAATGTAGGCACTGCAATGTAAAAAATAAGCAAAAAAAAGTATGTTCAAAGAGTATGACAGAAGAAAAAATGATGTGCTTTTTTCATTATTGCATAGGGGACTGACTGGATTAAGGCACTTGGCTTTATCTAGTAACAAGTTTTAAGAGAAAGAAAATAAATAAAAATGAACATTGAATATAATAAAGCTGTCCTCTAGCAAATAAAAAATACTTGTAGAAGCAACCCTGTATCTGTTTCTAATGTGTCCATGGAGACAATCTGATAAGGAGCAATAAAAACAGAATACCACTTTCTTTTAATGGCTTGGAAATAAATTTTTCTGAAAGCTTTCAAGTGTTTTCTCATTCTGGGAGACCAATAAAGATAAGGCAAAACTATACCATGTGTCTTAGTATGGATAACCTTCCTTTTAGGTTAACCCAAGTCAAGTCTATGAATGTGGCTGTGAGTGTGACTGTCAGTTTGGGACAATTATTTCTATTAAGAAGGTAAAACTTCAGTATTTAAAGATGTACATAGTTTTGTGTGTTATATTAAATTAATATGTTTGGGGTGTATTGGGGTATGCTTTTTTTGAGGGCTTTCAATAACACAAAAAGTATTGTATTACATGACATAGGCTTAAATGAATATGACAAGAAACAATATAAAAGGTCAACCTTCCATATGGTCATGTGTGTATGTAACACAAAAGCTGAAACTAGATACTTAACAAAAAATGTTACAAATAAATGGTAGGAATAATATCTTTTAACATAATGAGCCTTTCATTGTTATCTTTAAATGCTAGTGGTGTCACTGATATATACAAAAATAGTGATCTACATTAAAAAATGTAGAGTGCAAATCGATATGCTACAGGATACACATTTAGAAAGAACCGAAAGTGTGAATTTAATAAACGTTTTCAGGATGGTTATTCAGTAGAATACCTGGGACAATGGAAAACAGGAGTATTTATATTAATTACAGGAAGAGTTCCAATAGAGATAGAAGAGGATAAAAAAGATAATAATGGTAGATATGTAGTACTAAGAGTCTACTGCAAGGGAGGGGGATTACACTGACAATTATTTATAGTCCACCTAAAAATGCTATAAAGGAGTGTAATAAAATTCTGGGCGATATAATCAGTTTTTCATCAAGGAATATTACTTAATAGGTGGGGACTGGAATTTGATTTCCAGCAGGGAAGATGTGTCTAGGGGGCCCAGAAGGGAAAATATAACAAAGGAGGATAGATTTTTGAAGAAATTTATGAAAATATTTGGCATGGAAGATGTGAATTCAGTAGAAGGACTTTGGAGTGAATTTGCATATTATTCTCCAAGAAGATACAAAAACCTGGTAAGGCTAAACAGAACTTACATTTTGAAGGAACATCTTCATTTAATTGAAAGTTTTGATATGCATTTAATAACTATTTCAGATCACGTGTCAGTAATAACTAATATAACAGAACTGTCTACTGAATTATATCCATGCACATCTACTTCTCCAGTGTTCTATATTCTATTTTATTCTTTTATTAAAACCAACAACTAGTTGTTATCCATGCTATTTCAGACATACTGGTTACATATATACTACTACCTCTTCATGTAATTATAGTCTTCACTCCCTCTGTATAGCGCTGTCTTCTCATTCACTATTTGTACTACCTGCTATTGTTGTATTCTTGGTTTATTCCTTTGTATTCATTTGTTTGTTACTTGGATTTTATATCATGTACTGCTCTATGATTTTTATTATGTACTGCGCTATGATTTGTTAAATAAACAAGGAGCTGTTCTCCCCAGGCCTTCGATGAAAAGGGACCTGCGCCTAGTTGGACTTTCCCAGTAAACAAATGTAAAATAAATAAAATAAAAATAAATAAATGCATAAAAATGAGACACTGACACTTTCCCACCTATCTGTTGAAATGCAAGGAATTTAAGAAATGGGTAGTGGAAATTATTTGGGAGTTATTAGAAAGAACAGAAATTTCTTCTAAAAATACAGCTAGGGAGTGGGATAAAATTAAAATGGAATTTAAAAATAGTGTGGAAATAAAAGAAAGAGGGTTATGGTTAAGAAGCATTTGGGTTATTTAGTGGGACTGACAAATAAAGTATTGCAGAATAGACGGAATCTCACAGAACAAGAAGAGGAGCAATTGCAGACTGCTACGCAGAAAATCTAGGATTACCTTGATAATATGCATACATTTAGAAAGACTGCTGTTAAGCAACTGTTTTTTAATAATAATGCCAGAGTGCAAACACTTTTACTGCAACAATTCAGGCAACAGAAAGTAGAAAGTGTTGTTGCCAAGCTTAGGGAGCCTATAACAAGGAAGATAACAAGAGATCCTGTAGGGGTACTAAAACTATTTCATAAATGTTATGAAAGTTTAGAGAAAGCAGAGAAATATGAAGGTCAAGAAAAGGCACAAAAGGAAATGTGTATAGAAGAATTTAATATGCCAACGTTAGAGGTAGATGAGGCTCGATTACTAATAGTAATAATAGTTAGAATATATGGTATTCCTGTGGAAGTTTGGAAGTTAGGAGGGAAATATTGATAAAGATGTGGAAGGTTTTTGTTTAACAGTATTTAAAAAGGAAGAGAAGCACCAACTTTCTGAAGAAAGTGGCAATGGCTGTAATACCTAAAGAGGGTAAAGCCCCATCATTTCCAGCCTCATACAAGCCCATTCCAATCCTAAGCCATTATTATAACGTGTTTATGTCTATAATGGCTAAAAGAATGGCAAGGTAATGCCAACATCGATAGAAATGGATCAGTGTGGTTTTGTGGAGGGGAGGCAAACATTTAACAATATTAACAGAACATTGAGGATCCAGAGGGAATCTGAATGTAAGAAAATACCACTGTTGTTGGTCAGTCTTGATGCAGAGAAAGCATTTGACAGAGTAAGCTGGGAGTTTATGAGCAGGACAATGGAAACATTTGCATTTCCTGACCAAATTATACGGTTGATTAGAATGATATATGAGGGATTGGAGTTGAAAATTAAAGTTCCTCTCTGATAATTTCTGTTTGGGCAGAGGAACCAGGCAGGGGTGTCCTCTTTCCCCTTTATTATTTGCAGTATATTTAGAACGATTGACAAAGAAAATAAGAGGCTAAGAAACTCAATGATATAATTCATATGGTAGTCTAAAAAGCTTGCTCTGTTTATTATTTTATACTTGATAAAACCAGAAAAGGACATTGCAGTGTTGTGGAATATTTTGAGGCAGTTTCAAATGTTTTCAGGATACAAAATGAATGAAGCTAAAACAAAGCCAATAGCTTTAAATTATGTACCCAGACACGAACTAGAACAGAAATATCCATATTTATGAGGATATGATAAAATGAAGTACTTAGGAGTATGGATTAAAAAGGATTCTGGTGTGGCAACTAAGGATATGTGGGATGACATTAAACAAAAGATAATACAAAAACTGAGAAATTGGAAGCTCTGTTATATGGATATGGATAGCAAGATACAAGCAGTTAAAATGTTTTTAGTCCCTTTAATTTTGTACACAGGTCAGGCATATTTTTATCAACCAGAGGAGAAGTTATGGCTAGCAATTAATAATTAGTAAGAGTAGCGGGATCTATATCCGAATCCAGACCAGTAATGAGTGGTGTGCCTCAGGGCTCTGTCTTGGGGTCCCTCCTGTTTGGCATATACTTCTCAGAAGTACAGGCAAGCACAGAAGGGCTGTGGCTGACTAAGTTTGCAGACGACTGCAAACTGGGTGCTATAATAGAGTCTCCGGCTGACATGGAGATCCTCCAGAAGGGCCTAAATGAGACTGATGCATGGTGTCAAAGCCATGGTCTCAAGCTAAATGCAAAAAAATGCGTAGTAATCCCCTTTGGAAAAATCGGAGTAACTGCAAACTACAACATAGGAGGTAATCCCCTGAAATCTGAAGAAGAAATAAGGGATCTAGGGACCCAAGTAGATAGTCAGCTTTACTTTGATAACCATGTTGCCAAAGTGGTTAGAAAATCCTTCTATGTGACCCATCTGATCACGAAAGGGTTCGCATCAAGATCTAAGGCTGTAATGGTGCCCCTCTACTCTTCCCTCATCAGACCCATTATTGAGTACAATGCACCAATTGGAATGTACCTGGCTAGACATCTCCAGCAGCTGGAGAGACCACAAAGGTACCTAACCAAGAGGATTACTGGCCTCAAACAGTTGCCCTATGCAGCACGATTGAAAAAGCTAAGACTGTTCTCTGTTGCATACCGCTTTCTCAGAGGCAATCTCTGTCTAACGTACAGAGCCATGTCCAATCCAGAATTGTTGAACATGCTCCATCTTAGCAAAACCAAATCTACTCGAGCTGATAGGGATGACTGCAAGGCTGGAATTTCCTGGAGAAAACTGGTAAAAGAACCAAGGTATTGGGAGTAAATAATTAGAAAGGGATAGGCCAAAAATGTATTTGGACTGCAGAATAGAGATTGTCTTCCCTATCAATGACTGATATCGGAGTATATCTATCTATGAATGAGCTACATGCTCTAGGGATATAAACCTCAACACAACAATGAATAGAACATGCTGGAGGGATAGATTCCCTTCGCAGAGACTTCCCTTGCTATGGAACAGGGTCCCGATCTACATAAGACAGAGCCCCTCACTATCACTCTTCAAGAGGAACCTTGATGAGTGGATGGGTAACAGAAAGTTCACACCGGGGATCACACCAACAGCACTACTAGATAGGGGCCAAGGGTACTAGCTGCTAGTACAAGGGTCTAGGGAACTACTAAAGGGGCGGTGAATACCGCACAATGTGGCTGGGCTAATATATGCCTTTGGGCAGATAACCCAGTACCAACCTATGAACCTATAAGAGCTGAAGGATTTTATCTAGGAGGAAAAAACAGCAAGAGTCAAGTGGAATAAGCTGATTCTTCCAATTGAACAAGGGGTTTGGGATTATCCAATCTGAAGGGGTATTTCAGAGCTACACAGTTAAGGCTCATATACATAGCACAAGCAGAAACCTATAATTCAAACTGGAAAGGGATGATGATGAAACAGGGGAAGCTCAAGAAACAAGGAGAGGCTGGGATTTTGGATGCAGATCTTTAAGGAAAATAACAATAACCATGCAGAATATTATATTTATAAAGTAGCAGACAGTGTTCTAAGAACTAAGCCAACACGGGGATGGAGAAAGGAAATTCTGCTGATAGGGATGACTGCAAGGCTGGAATTTACTGGAGAAAACTGGTAAAAGAACCAAGGTATTGGGAGTAAATAATTAGAAAGGGATAGGCCAAAAATGTATTTGGACTGCAGAATAGAGATTGCCTTCCCTATCAATGACTGATATCGGAGTATAGGCAAAGAGAAGAAATAAGGGGACCCTAAGCAAAAGACCAGCACTGGAATCAAGCCATCAACCAACAAAGTCTAGAAGACTTAGGATCTTTGACTGGAAGTGTTTACATAGGTATTTTTATACCCCATGAACAGAAGCTGCAGTTAAAAAAGGAATAATTAATAGAGCATACAAAATATGGCATGATAAGTATAAGAATCAATTGGAGGAGGTTAGAAAGGCTTGGGAAGAAATATGGGATAATAAATTCATAAAGAAACAATAGGGTGATGTCTCCCAAATATCCAGCAAAGTCTAGAATATTTAGGTTGGAAGTGTTTACATAGGTATTTTTATACCGCAGACACCAAAGAAGTTTTCCTCAGGTAGACAGCAAATGTTGAAGGTATGATGGGAAAGAAAGAGGTAATTGAGATCATACTTTCTGGGAGTGTAATGAGTTGGTAGACTTCAAAGATTCCCTGCAGACTGCTCTGTCAGAGATACTGGGTGAGAAAATTGGTGCAATTAAGGACATTTTTTTTTGAGCTATGAGACAGAATCAGAATTGCCTACACATAGTAAGGAGTTGCTGAGTTGCTGAGTCTAATTATGGTGGCTGCCAAAAAACTAATGACTAGAAAATCAAAATCATAGTCTAAACCAACTTTACTACAAGTAGTGAATATACTAACAGAGACAAAACAACTAGAATTTGGATCTTTAGAAAAGGGTAGGAGCAAATTACAAAATGGGAATTGTGGGAACAGTACACGCAGAGGAGGTACAAGGTTTAAAAGAAGGCAGGAATGAGCTATGTAATGTTTGACAATGAATGGGTAGATTATAAGTGATGTGTAATGTTTGCAACTAAAATTACGTTGATAAAGTTTGTTTTCATTTATATAAATGTATGATTGCCTAAGTCGTATATGATAATTTAATAAAGATGTTTCTTGTTTAAAAACACAATAGCTGAGAATAAGTGCCTGGAAATTGTCTGCTTAAACCCAGGGAGTCCCTGTTTGCCCCTTGAGAAGTAATAAATAGCTATTCAGCTTTTCTAAAGTTCTGTCAAGTTAGTACCTGAGCTAACTATGTATGTCTTGAATATGCAGAATCTATTCTCTCTGGGTTTTAGGTTCAAGGTAGAAAACTGGGAGGTTGATGGCTTTATTCAAAGTAAACTCTGAAACCATTTTGGGCATGAATGAGAGGTTTGTTCTTAAAAATATTCTATTGTTACAGAAATCTGATAGGGTTCACCCACCATGAGAGCTTGCAACTCAGATACTATACCTGCAAATGTCAGAGCAGTGACGAGTACATTTTTCCAAGTCAAGAATCTTAAATTTTATTTTATTTTTTATTTTATTTTACATTTGTTGACCGGACTAGTCTAACTGGATATATGTCCATTTTCAGTAGAAGCCCAGGGAGATAAGCTCCATGACAAACTGTTAACATAAATAATTAAAAAAGAAATATACAAAAAAAAACTGAAGTTATAATACTATATGCACTGACACATCTAGTTAATATGCACACTAGAGTTTCAAAAACTTACATGGGGTACATTTCGTAATGCAAAGAGCAGGCATACAGTCTAGTTCAATGTACAGGTGAAGTACATCACTTAATGGCAAAGAAAAATACAGGTGAAGTACATCACTTAATGGCAAAGAAAAATAAAACAGGCGGTATACAGTCTAATGCCATGTACACTACATTACACAATAAAAGATGCTGCTAATGATAGGTAGAGGTAATAATTAGTTACAAAGAAAAATTAAAATGTTTTTAATAATTTTTTTTTTTCAAATAAGTGAGAGAGAGAAGAAATTACAGAGCAAAGAGGCTATATATTGTTAAAAAGGAAATGACAGAAGAATTAGTTAAAAGAAAAAAAAAGGGGAGACAGAGCATAGTTTGGGTAGAGGACAGGTTTAGGCAGGTTTAGTACAGTGGCATGACCAGTGTATTTTGAGAAAAAGTTTCAGTCTTTTTTTGTAGAGTGATAAAGAGGAAATAGAGGAAAGGTCACAGGGGAGAAGATTCCAGAATTTTCCCACAGTATTGGAGAAAAGAGACTCCCCAGCCCTGTTGTTTGATTTAGTTGTTTTGACTAGAAGTTTCTGAGATGAGCGTAAGGACTTCAGATTATTATAGAGAGTGATGATGGTAGAGAGACTAGGAGTATTGGAAGGTTGGTAGAGAGTTTTATGTGTAATGATTAGTTGGTGGTACTTGATCAGATTCTGTAGTTCAGCCATTCAAGCTGCTTTAAGTTAACACAGTGGTGAGTTTTAAATGAGTTACCAGTAGCAAATCTGGCTATATTATTGTAGGAGCTTTCCAGCTTACTGAGGTTGCCCTTAGATAGGTTGGTGAAAATGAAAGAGGCATAGAGGAGTGTAGAGATTAGATGAGTATGTGCAATAATAGTTCTAGCTGTGGGTGATAGGAAGGGTTTTATTCTGTACAGAGAGCCAAGTTTTTTGTTGACAGATTTAATTGTGTTGTTAATGTGTATGTCAAAGGAAAGATTGTTGTCTATAGTGACACCAAGTAGTTTGGTAGTTAGGTCGGGTGATATTATGGTGTCATTAGTGGAAGAAACAGAAAAATCTAAGGGTGTGGATTTCAGATTAGGATTGAAAAGGAGGAGTTTAGTTTTTTTGGGGTTTAAGAGTAGGCAACAATGAGTGAACCATTGTTCCACAGTGTTAAAGACATTTTGTGTAATGGAGTGAAGGTCAGAGGAGGTTTTAGCGGAGCATATAAGTGTAGAGTCGTCAGCATATTGTATGGAAGTAGCTTGGGGAATTGCTTAATGAAGGTCGTTGATGAATATGGAGAAAAGGAGAGGTCCTAATATGGACCCTTGAGGTATACCAAGGTTAACTGGTAGGTGGGTAGATAGAGTGTTACACCAAAGTACAGCCTGTTGTCTTGTATTTAGGTAGGATTGGAACCATTTGATAGAGAGTGAGTGCAAAGACAGGGATTTGAGGATATCTATCAGAATTTGATGATTTACCATATTGAATGCTTTGGACAGATCAATAAATAGTGCAGTAGATAGCAAATTGCAGTTACGGTTTCTGTTGATACAATCTGTAAAGGAAAGGAGAGCAGTGGTAGTGCTCTGGGAAGGTCTGAAACCATGTTGACAGGTAGAGAGCAGGTTATTGTGGATTAGGTGGTCTAGTAACTGTCTGTGTATATATTTCTCCGTAATCTTTGCCAAAGGGGATAGAAGAGCTATAGGACAATAATTGGAGAATTCGGTTGAGTTGCCACCTTTGTGCAGGGGGATAATATGGGAGACTTTCCAGATACTAGGGATGTGGCCTTCACTAATAGTTCTATTGATAAGAATGGAGATGGGGTAAGCAATCGATTTGGCAGATTTCTGTAGGTATTCAGCAGGTATTTGGTCTGCTGAAGGAGAGCATGGTTTCAATTTTTGGATTAAGGCAAGAATATGGGTTGTTGGGACTGGTTGCAGAAGAAATGGTCGGGGCGAAGTTTTGTTGTAGGTAGGTAACGTAAAATTAACATATGATAATTGACTGGCTAGTGTTTGGATAGCGTCAGTGAAAAAGGAATTGAAGGCATTGGCAGTATACATGGGATTTTCTTGGTCAGTATTTTGTGGGTTTGGTGTACTGGATTGACCTGGATGTAGTAATTGGTTGACACTCGCCCAGAACTTTTGTGGGTTGTTATGGTTAGTCTTCTGAAATTGAAGGTAGTAGTTTCTTTTATCTGATAGTATAGCTTTCTTAGTGTTATTTCTTAATTCTCGGAAAATGTGTTGGTCAGCAGGATTTTTGGTCATTCTCCATTTAGCCCAGTATTTATTTCTAAGGTGCATTTTCTGTTTTGTTTCTTTTGATAGCCACGGAGCGGATCTGGTTTTGAATCTAATTGCACGGGTTGGGGCATGGGGACTGAGAATGGCTAAACATTTTGAATTAAAGTATTATACTACTTCTTCTAAAGGTAGGTAATTTAAGGGAGACCAGTTGCATGCTGTCACTGATTTATTACTGTTTCTGCATTTTCTGTGTGTTTCTATCTAAAAACAAAAAAAACAAAAAAATTATCCTTGTTTTCCCGCCTCTCCTCGACTAGTTTAGACCAGTTTACAGGCTTTGCTGTATTCTGGGCTGTGGTGTAGTTCCTGTGTTGTCCATTACCTTACTTGGATAGAGGGAAGTTTCTTTGCTCACCAGTGGGAGTGGGGAGCCTTGAGCAGCCTACCTGTCCCTGTAGGAAGTGACCTCAGCACAAGAGCTGTAGTAATTGATTGTTTTGGACCATTTCTAGCTCTTTTGAAGTTCCCTGTTTAAAATCCACCTCTGGGCATTTTTTTCTGGCTATACTACTCAGACAAGCTCCTCGTGGTCCTGCAGAGTGGTCCTAGCTACAGAGAACTCAGAAAAGCGACTACTTTCTGGATTTAAGTATCTTTGCTGTTTTTTTACTTGAAATACCTTCTCTAGCTTACCCTAAACAAGCTTAAACTGTTTTTTAGCTGTTTGCTGCATTATTTAATATCTGCACTTAAAGTTACATTTTAGTCGAATTTGATCAGAAGTTTGTTTGTTTAATTTAACTGTTAAGGTTGCCCACTAAAGTGCGCTAGTCTGTGCAACTGATTTATTACTGTTTCTGCATTTTCTGTGTGTTTCTATCTAAAAAAAAAAAACAAAAAAAATCCTTGTTTTCCCGCCTCTCCTCGACTAGTTTAGACCAGTTTACAGGCTTTGCTGTATTCTGGGCTGTGGTGTAGTTCCTGTGTTGTCCATTACCTTACTTGGATAGAAGGAAGTTTCTTTGCTCACCAGTGCAAGTGGGGAGCCTTAAGCAGCCTACCTGTCCCTGTAGGAAGTGACCTCAGCAAAAGAGCTGTAGTAATTGGTTGTTTTGGACCATTTCTAGCACTTTTGAAGTTCCCTGTTTAAAATCCGCGTTTGCGCAACTTTGCGTGATTGTGTGCATAGTGCAGCACCGGTTAAACTTCTTCTGGCTCCGCCAAGTCTGCTCTTCAAATTTTCCGTTAAGGAAGCTCTACTCTTAGTATAATCAGACTACTCGCTATATTATAAGCCTAGCACTTGTTCTCAAAACTTCTCTACTAAGTAAGCACTCTCATACTAAGTAAGCACTACATCCACCTACCACCCCTGTGAATATCCACTTCCCTTAAAGGCACAACACTCCCTTATACTGTTCTAGCATGTTGAATGGTAGATTACTGGCGTCCTCTCCAGTTCAGCTGGTTAATCTGGGTATCTTGAGACAATGCTACAATTGTCTCATGTACACAGACAACCCTCTCCTCCTCCCAACAAACACAAATACATGTGAGAGATGCAACTATATAGCTAAACTGGAGGCTGAACTCTCTCAACTCAGGGCTGGCATGACCAGACAGGAGGAGATGGTAACCACACACACAACAAACCCAGTCCCACATAGACCTACCACAACTGCAAACCAAACACATAAAAACACAAAGACATACTCGGAGGCTCTAATAAAAAACTTAACAAAACAACAGAGGCTCCCAAAGCAGACATCCAAAAATCCACCACCTCAAAACAAAACACATGCAACACATACTTCAATAAATCAGTGTGTCAATCAATCACAGCCCTTAAGGCCAAACACCATGCCTGATACCTGTCCTTGGGGGAAGTGACCTCAGCACAAGAAGCTGTAGTAATTGGTTGTTTGGGACCATTTCCAGCTCTTTTGTAGTTCACTGTTTAAAATCCGCCTCTGGGTGTTTTTTTCTGGCTATACTGCTCAGACAAGCTCCACGTGGGTTTACAGAGTGGTCCTAGCAGCAGGGAACTCAGAAAAGCGACTACCTTCTGGATTTAAATATTTTTGCTTTTTTTCACTTGAAATAGCTTCTGTAGCTTACCTTGAACTAGCCTGAACTGTTTTTAACTGATTGCTGCATTATTTAAAAATCTGCACTTAAAGTTACAATTTAGTCGAATTTGATCGAAAGTTTGCTTGTTTGTTTGTTTAATTTAACTGTGAGGCTGCCCACTAAAGTGTGCTAGCCTGTGTAACTAATTTATCACTGTTTCTGCATTTTCTGTGTGTTTCTACCAAAAAAATCAAAAAAACCAAAAAAATAATCCTTGTTTTCCTGCCTTCCTCGACTAGTTTAGACCAGTTTACAGGCATTGCTGTATTCTGGGCTGTGGTGTAGTTCCTGTGTTGTCCATTACCTTACTTGGATAGAAGGAAGTTTCTTTGCTCACCAGTGGGAGTGGGGAGCCTTGAGCAGCCTACCTGTCCTTGGGGGAAGTGACCTCAGCACAAGAAGCTGTAGTAATTGGTTGTTTGGGACCATTTCCAGCTCTTTTGTAGTTCACTGTTTAAAATCCGCCTCTGGGTGTTTTTCTGGCTATACTGCTCAGACAAGCTCCACGTGGGTTTACAGAGTGGTCCTAGCAGCAGGGAACTCAGAAAAGCGACTACCTTCTGGATTTAAGTATCTTTGCTTTTTTTCACTTGAAATAGCTTCTGTAGTTTACCTTGAACTAGCCTGAACTGTTTTTAACTGATTGCTGCATTATTTTAAAATCTGCACTTAAAGTTACATTTTAGTCGAATTTGATCGAAAGTTTGCTTGTTTGTTTGATTAATTTAACTGTGGAGGCTGCCCACTAAAGTGTGCTAGCCTGTGTAACTAATTTATCACTGTTTCTGCATTTTCTGTGTGTTTCTACCAAAAAAACAAAAAAATAATCATTGTTTTCCCGCCTTCCTCAACTAGTTTAGACCAGTTTACAGGCATTGCTGTATTCTGGGCTGTGGTGTAGTTCCTGTGTTGTCCATTACCTTACTTGGATATAAGGAAGTTTCTTTGCTCACCAGTGGGAGTGGGGAGCCCTGAGCAGCCTACCTGTCCTTGGGGGAAGTGACCTCAGTACAAGAAGCTGTAGTAATTGGTTGTTTGGGACCATTTCCAGCTCTTTTGTAGTTCACTGTTTAAAATCCACCTCTGGGTGTTTTTTTCTGGCTATACTGCTCAGACAAGCTCCACGTGGGTTTACAGAGTGGTCCTAGCAGCAGGGAACTCAGAAAAGTGACTACCTTCTGGATTTAAGTATCTTTGCTTTTTTCACTTGAAATAGCTTCTGTAGCTTACCTTGAACTAGCCTGAACTGTTTTTTAATTGATTGCTGCATTATTTTAAAATCTGCACTTAAAGTTACATTTTAGTCGAATTTGATTGAAAGTTTGCTTGTTTGTTTGTTTAATTTAACTGTGGAGGCTGCCCACTAAAGTGTGCTAGCCTGTGTAACTAATTTATCACTGTTTCTGCATTTTCTGTGTGTTTCTAGCAAAAACAAAAAAAATAATCATTGTTTTCCTGCCTTCCTCGACTAGTTTAGACCAGTTTACAGGCATTGCTGTATTCTGGGCTGTGGTGTAGTTCCTGTGTTGTCCATTACCTTACTTGGATATAAGGAAGTTTCTTTGCTCACCAGTGGGAGTGGGGAGCCCTGAGCAGCCTACCTGTCCTTGGGGGAAGTGACCTCAGTACAAGAAGCTGTAGTAATTGGTTGTTTGGGACCATTTCCAGCTCTTTTGTAGTTCACTGTTTAAAATCCACCTCTGGGTGTTTTTTTCTGGCTATACTGCTCAGACAAGCTCCACGTGGGTTTACAGAGTGGTCCTAGCAGCAGGGAACTCAGAAAAGTGACTACCTTCTGGATTTAAGTATATTTGCTTTTTTTTCACTTGAAATAGCTTCTGTAGCTTACCTTGAACTAGCCTGAACTGTTTTTTAACTGATTGCTGCATTATTTTAAAATCTGCACTTAAAGTTACATTTTAGTCGAATTTGATCGAAAGTTTGCTTGTTTGTTTGTTTAATTTAACTGTGGAGGCTGCCCACTAAAGTGTGCTAGCCTGTGTAACTAATTTATCACTGTTTCTACATTTTCTGTGTGTTTCTACTAAAAAACAAAAAAACAAAAAATAATCCTTGTTTTCCCGCCTTCCTCGACTAGTTTAGACCAGTTTACAGGCATTGCTGTATTCTGGGCTGTGGTGTAGTTCCTGTGTTGTCCATTACCTTACTTGGATAGAAGGAAGTTTCTTTGCTCACCAGTGATAGTGGGGAGCCTTGAGCAGCGTACCTGTCCTTGGGGGAAGTGTCCTCAGCACAAGAAGCTGTAGTAATTGGTTGTTTGGGACCATTTCCAGCTCTTTTGTAGTTCACTGTTTAAAATCCGCCTCTGGGTGTTTTATCTGGCTATACTGCTCAGACAAGCTCCACGTGGGTTTACAGAGTGGTCCTAGCAGCAGGGAACTCAGAAAAGCGACTACCTTCTGGATTTAAGTATCTTTGCTTTTTTTCCACTTGAAATAGCTTCTGTAGCTTACCTTGAACTAGCCTGAACTGTTTTTTAACTGATTGCTGCATTATTTTAAAATTTGCACTGAAAGTTACATTTTAGTCGAATTTGATCGAAAGTTTGCTTGTTTGTTTGTTTAATTTAACTGTGGAGGCTGCCCACTAAAGTGTGCTAGCCTGTGTAACTAAGTTATCACTGTTTCTGCATTTTCTGTGTGTTTCTACTAAAAAAACAAAAAATCCTTGTTTTCCCGCCTTCCTCGACCAGTTTAGACCAGTTTACAGGCATTGCTGTATTCCGGGCTGTGGTGTAGTTCCTGTGTTGTCCATTACCTTACTTGGATAGAAGGAAGTTTCTTTGCTTGCCAGTGGTAGTGGGGAGCCTTGAGCAGCGTACCTGTCCTTGGGGGAAGTGACCTCAGCACAAGAAGCTGTAGTAATTGGTTGTTTGGGACCATTTCCAGCTCTTTTGTAGTTCACTGTTTAAAATCCGCCTCTGGGTGTTTTTTTCTGGCTATACTGCTCAGACAAGCTCCACGTGGGTTTACAGAGTGGTCCTAGCAGTAGGGAACTCAGAAAAGTGACTACCTTCTGGATTTAAGTATCTTTGCTTTTTTTTCACTTGAAATAGCTTCTGTAGCTTACCTTGAACTAGCCTGAACTGTTTTTTAACTGATTGCTGCATTATTTTAAAATCTGCACTTAAAGTTACATTTTATTCGAATTTGATCGAAAGTTTGCTTGTTTGTTTGTTTAATTTAACTGTGGAGGCTGCCCACTAAAGTGTGCTAGCCTGTGTAACTAATTTATCACTGTTTCTGCATTTTCTGTGTGTTTCTAGCAAAAAAACAAAAAAATAATCCTTGTTTTCCTGCCTTCCTCGACTAGTTTAGACCAGTTTACAGGCATTGCTGTATTCTGGGCTGTGGTGTAGTTCCTGTGTTGTCCATTACCTTACTTGGATAGTAGGAAGTTTCTTTGCTCACCAGTGGGAGTGGGGAGCCCTGAGCAGCCTACCTGTCCTTGGGGGAAGTGACCTCAGCACAAGAAGCTGTAGTAATTGGTTGTTTGGGACCATTTCCAGCTCTTCTGTAGTTCACTGTTTAAAATCTACATTTGCACTGCGGTCGTGCGCATAGCGCAGTGCCGGTTAAACAAGGTTAAACTTTTTCTGGCTCCGCCAAGTCTTTTCTTCAAATTGTCCCTTAAGGAAGCTCTACTCTTAGTATAACCAGACTACTCACTGTATTATAAGCCTAGCACTTGTTCTCAATACTTCTCTACTAAGTAAGCACTCTCGTACTAAGTAAAGCACTACATCTACTTACCACCCCTGTGGATACCCACTTCCCTTAAAGGTATAGCACTCACTTATACTGTTCTAGCATGTCGAGTGGTAGATTACTGGCGTTGTCTCCAGTTCAGCTTGTCAATCTGGGCATCTTGAGACAATGCTACAATTGTCTCATGTACACAGACAACCCTCTCCTCCTCCCAACAAACACAAATACATGTGAGAGATGCAACTATATAGCTAAACTGGAGGCTGAACTCTCTCAACTCAGGGCTGGCATGACCAGACAGGAGGAGATGGCAACCACACACACAACAATCCCAGTCCCACATAGACCTACCACAACTGCAAACCAAACACATAAAAACACAAAGACATACTCGGAGGCTCTAATAAAAAACTTACCAAAACAACAGAGGCTCCCAAAGCAGACATCCAAAATCCACCACCTCAAAACAAAACACATGCAACACATACTTCAATAAATCAGTGTGTCGACCAATCGCAGCCCTTAAGGCCAAACACCTTGCCTGATACACTAGTAATAGGTGACTCCATAGTCAGACACACTGATGTCCCACTGACCAGGCTGAACAAGGAAAAGGTGACTGTGAGCTGTCTATCGAGCTAGGATCCGCCACATAACACACGCACTCAGGTCACTCCAAAGCAAGTACAAATATGACTCTGTCATTGTCCATGCTGGTGTGAATGACCTGAGACGCACCTCCATGGACTACATGAAAAGAGACATAGAGGAGCTCTCGATTATGTAGCCCAGGCTGGTATGACCCTGACCCTGAGCAGCATCTTGCCCTCACCAAGAATGATACCACAATACAAAGACAAGATGATCAGCTTTAACAATTGGCTCAAGTACTGGTGTCATTCTAAGGGGATCCAATGTCTGTCTGCCTGGGATGATATGTTGGACAAGCCACGCTGCTTCACAAGGGATGGCTTACACCTGTCACCACTGGGCTTCCGGATATTGGCTAAGGCTCTTGCCACCCCCATAGTGCCTTTTTAGGCAAGGCTCAAAAGACAAACCCACCTCCTTAGAAAACAAAAATGGAAAAAAACTAAGGGTAATGCTGCTCAATGCCAGAAGTCTAAATCTCAAGATGCAGGCACTTGATGCACTCCTCAGCATGGAGAACATTGACGTCTGTGCAGTAACTGAAACCTGGTTCAAGGCTCCAGATGCACCCCAGTGCTACCAGGCTATACCTCGTATCATGCTTTTCGGCCCCAAAACCCGGGCCGAACCACAAAGGGAGGGGGAGTGTCCATATTCATAAAGGACACCCACCCCTCCAGGTTAGTAGCAACACATGAAGCATCAGAGACCATACAGGTGCAACTAACCATAGGCAAATCTGCTATACAACTGGTAGCATATTACAGACCACCCTCCCAATCTCAAGAACCCCACTCAGCCTTCCTGAAGACATTGGAGGATATGAATGTATCACAAAATACCATCATACTGGGAGACTTCAACTACCCAAACATAGATTGGGTACATTATTCTAGCCCTATAGCCCAAAGTTTCCTGGAATTCATAAATTCAAATGCACTGGAACAACTAGTCACCTCTCCCACTAGGAGAGATAATATACTAGACCTGATCATCACAAACATGGGGACAAAATGCTCCACACCGGAAGTATACCCCTCACTAGTGAGATCTGACCACAAACTAATCACCCTGAATATACATATCCCACCTCCACCCCCAGCACAAAAGACCACAGTGAAAAACTTCTCAAAAGCAGAATTCACTCTTCTTAAGACTGAGATGGTATCCTTTAAGCCCACTGTGCCAGTGGATACCACATCCCACAATGCCGAATCCTTCACAAATGCTTTCTATGGACATCTCCAAGAATGCATGGATCATGCAATCCCAAACAAATCCAAGTCCCTCTCCACCAAATGTAAGCATCCTGTCTGGTGGACCTCAGCCATAAACAAATTGTATAACAAAAGAAGGAATCTACTGCACGTCAGAACGAAATCCCATGAAGGGAAGACATCTCTGATCAACATTAGCAGAAAACTACGTTCTCTCATAAAAACATCGAAGACAAACTTTGAGAGAAAAATCGCTAAGGACACTAAAGATAACCACAAAGCCTTCTTCAGCTATGTTAGAAACCTGGGCGGAAACCCTCAGATATGCTCAGAGTTGGTTCACAACAACAAAAAATACACTGAACCCACAGATATTGCTAACATTCTGGCTGACAGGTTCGGTGCAAATTTCTCACCTCCTTCACCCCCAAAAGAAGAAATACTTATCCCAGCTGAATGTAATCTCCCTGTCATCTCAGATGTCCAGGTGAGAGCCGCCCCCAGCAAAGCTAAAAACACAGCATTAATGGGACCTGACGGTATCCCGGGGTGCGTGTTACGTGAACTCCACGAGGAGCTAAACCCACACATAAAAATGCTATTTAACCTTAGCCTTACTTCGGGATATGTACCTGAACACTGGCGTACAGCAACAGTGGTCCCACTCCACAAAGGGGGTACCTCTACAGACCCTGGGAACTACCGCCCCATAAGCTTAACCATCCTGGTCTGCAAAGCTATGGAAAGAATCATTATGGAACTCATAAACGGAGACATAGGGGACCTACAGATGCTTGGCCCCACCCAGTTCGGCTTTGTAAAGGGCAGATCCTGCCTTTTAAACCTGGTTGACTTTTCCAAAACAGTCACTAGAGACATTGATGAGGGCAAAGCAGTCCATACAGCCTACCTGGACTTGGCTAAGGCCTTTGACACAATGCCCCACTCAGGCATCATAGATAAGCTAAACAGCTTAAAAGTAAACCCTTATGTCACTAGATGGGTTGCAAACTGGCTAAAGGACAGAACCCATAAAGTTAAAATCGCTGGAGCAATGTCAGACTCAAAGCCAGTCACAAGTGGTGTCCCACAGGGATCTGTCCTGGGACCCCTCTTGTTCGGCATTTATTTCTCAGATGTTAAAGCAAACATGGGAGGGCTGTGGCTGACAAAGTTCGCAGATGACTGCAAACTAGGCACCATAGTCGATACACCAGCAGATACACACAGCCTACAAAAAAACCTCACTGAAATGGACAACTGGTGCCGTAGTCACGGCCTTAAACTAAATGCCAAAAAATGTATAGTCATCCCTTTTGGAAAAAACAAAGTACCCACAAATTATCACATAGACAGCAACCCACTGAGTACGGAAAAAGTAATCAGAGACCTAGGGACCCAAGTAGACAGCGACCTCTCATTTGACACCCACGTTGCCAAAGTGGTTAGAAAAACATTCTACCTTGCACACCTTATCATGAAGGGTTTCACATCCACATCCAAGGATGTCATTGTACCCCTATATTCCTCCCTCATCAGGCCCATGATTGAGTACAATGCCCCATTTGGTATGTACCTCACCCGGCATTTGCAACAGCTGGAGAGACCACAAAAGTACCTCACCAAAAGGATCAAGGGTCTCCAACATATGTCTTATTCTGTAAATACACAGATAAGAAGGAGTAGGCATCGGAACACAAGAGACAAGCTTCTTCAAGCCAAATCCACAAAACGATGCTCACCAACGTTTAAATGATGATCAAACCTTTTATTTTACCAAACCAAGTTACTTGAAACGCTAAACAGCGTTTTTCATTTAGACCAATGTCCAAACTTCTTCAGACAAACACTGGCTTTCCCGCCAGTCTGCGTTTAAATATAAAACCATTGTGATGTCATCAAGTGCACAATATTTTAAAGAAGTAGCGTGTGCCTTCTAAAAACAACAATACATTTTCTCTTTACAACATTGACAACATTAATTGTTGTACCAAACCATATATTACTACTAGAAAGTCAGATTTTTAGTTTTATAATCTTATAATTTTATAAAACCAGGTGTTATAATCCCAAATTCAGTAACACAGGTTATTTGTAACTCATGTTGTAAGGACTTTGTATAGGCTTCTAACATTTATAAATATATACATATTAATAAAAATATTGATAAAAAAATGTATTTAATAAGAATCTATATAAATGTAAAAACCATAATAATTTTTTAAAAACCGTGTTTGTGTGTATTCATTAAAAATGTGTGTATGTGTATATGAGTGTTTAAAAGTCTAGGTCCTAAAAGGTAAGACCTATATTTTACCTATATTTTCCTTGTTTAACATACCTTGCTTAAATATACTATAATTAATAGTTACCTTGTGTACATTATAAAAATTCACTAAGGCTACTGATGTTAGTTTGAGATAATGAATGTACTTAATAATTTAAATAAACTCTAGTCATTCATTTATTTCCCTTGATTTTTAATATTTTAGTTACCTAAGTAAACTTTTTAATTTTAATATACAAGTAATAGAGCAAACTTCATTTAGGCCTGGGTCCCTGCAAGATGTCAATCGAAGTTGCGACTCTAGTTCTTTCTTTTCAAGGTACAATCTCAACATATTTTCATTTATCAAATTCATAGAATTAACTTGTATTTGGTCAATGATCATAAATTTAAATGTATGCCCTGTGTTTGTTTTACAATGCCTTGCCAGGGCATTTTCTTCTTTGTTTTTCTTAATAGCGTAGGTGTGTTCGTATACTCGGTCTCTAAGGCATCTGTCCGTTTTCCCTACAGAAAATGACGGGCATTGTTCGCACTGGGCCAAGTACACTACTCTTTTGCTGTTACAATTGTAATTATTCCTTATACTATAAGTTTCTTTCCTGATGGTAAATGTGTCCGCAGTGGTTATATAACTGCAATATCTACATGAACCACATTTCTTAGTGCCTCCTTTCCCCTTAGTAATATGGGCCTTTGTTTCTAATAGTTGTTTCATATTCTTACCTCTTCTGTATATAATAATGGGTCCATAGTTGAAGATTTTTGCTAGCTCTCTGTCTAGGGATAGGCTAGACCAATATTTCCTAACTGTGTGACAAATCTGGGGTGCTTCTGGACAAAACGTAAAAATAAATGCTGTATTATAATTCCTATTGTTTTCTTCTATTGTTATAGTTGTCTCTAAATCCACTCCAGAATGGTTTTCTATATTGGACCCTTCTGTTACAGGGTTGACGACACAATGAGTATAGTTTTTTTGGGGGGGCAATTGTCAAAATTGCTTTGTAAATTCCTTTCTTCCTTTTTTCTATAACTTCTTTAAAGATTCCTTCCAAAAATGTGGTTGGGTAGCCCCTGTGTGAGAACATTAAATGTAAACTGTCACATTCTGTGTCAAAGTCCTGATTTAAGGTGGTCATTTTGGCTGCCCTCACAAGCTGACCCTTTACCACCGATTTCTTTTGGTGGAGAGGATGTTGACTGGAAAAATGGAGATAGGTGTTTGAAAAAGTTTCCTTTCTATGTATTTTGGATGTATACCCTTGTGTAGTTTTGTTCAGTTCGATGTCCAAAAAGTTTACTGTAGTTTTTTCAAAATTCATTGTAAACTTAAGAAAATCTGTAGTAGCTGTAAATTTGTCAACTAACTCTTTCACTTCTTTTTCTTGCCCTTTTGTAAGGATGAAAATATCATCCAAAAACCTTCTGTACATATAGATATCAGAACACCAAGGTTGATTTAAAACATGTGTTGTTTCCCAATGGGCTAATACCAAATTTGCAAAGCTACCCCCTACTGGAGAGCCCATTGCTACACCAGTCTTCTGCAGGAATAGTTTGTCTTCAAAAGAAACAAAATTATTTTTAAGTATACAATGTAAAAGTTTCTCTACTACACTGCATTCATTTTGTGTAGCTCCCTTAGTTTTAATGAACTCCACTACCCATTGGGTCCCCAAATCTTGTGGAATACATGTGTACAGATCACAAATATCTATAGTCAAAAAGTTTAAAGAAGGGTCGAATGTAATATTCTGTAGGTCATCCAAAAAAGACCATGAATCTTTTAAAATATGCTCTTGGGTTCCCACATATTTTTTTCAAAATCGAATCTACAAATTTAGCACAAGGGTATGTTATCGACTGCCTTGCGTCTACCAAAGTACGAAAGGGTGGATTTTCCAAATTTTTATGGAGTTTGGGGATACCAAAAATTTTTGGAATCCTTGGAGCTGGGATGGTTAGGTAGTGATTTTGTTCTACACTAATTAGTCCTTCTATGTACAAATCATTAATAATTGGTTTTATATTGTGATGGGCCTGGTTAAGCTCATTTCTACTAGTGGTTTCATAAGTGTCTTTCTCTAACAATGCTAACATTAATCTAGAATATTCCACGTTGTATACCACAACAAGTCCCCCTCCCTTGTCAGGCTTCATGAGTCTTACTGGTAAATTTCTAAGGGAAAGTAGAAGACTACTTTCTTCCTTAGTAATGTTGTTAGCATTTTGATTCCTTTGATGTTTTTTAGTTATGTTTCTGAACTCGTTTTCACACAAATATTCATACATACATAATAAAGGATTTTGTGGCGGGTTAAAGCTACTAGTCACCCGTAAATCGTTTGTGGTACCATTCAAGTTTCCAAACATGATGTTCAAATTTAATTTACGCATAAACATCTTGAAATCAATTAAGAGTTCTACTATATTACAACCTTTAGTGGGTACAAATGTTAGTCCCTTAGCAAATAGTTCGACTAGGGTTTTATCAATATAACATCCAGTGTAGTTGTATATATTGAAATCCCCAGTTTGATTTGTTATAGTCTCTAATAAAGTCAATCCCACTGTTTGTTCATGCTCCGAGTGTTGTATTGTCTCCTCGGTCCAGAGACTGGTTGTGGTCTCCAGTTTGTCCCCCTCCCCCCCTGTAGTTTTTTTGATGTTGGGGTTGTTGATGTTGTTCTTCCAACTGCCAGTCTGCATCGTCCTCTGTGTCAAGGTTATCATTTTGAACGTTTGTCTCTTCTATTACACAGTCATTTTCGATGGTCTCAAAGTCCAAGTCTGGATTTTGGGCATTATCAGTGTGACCTTGGCCATTATTTCTTGTGGTATACCTTCCCAGGTCACGAGATTTATTAGAATTGTAGTTGTTCTTAGGTTTCCCAGTTTTATTTAATGAACTAGGAGGTTTAGGGAAGGCCAACCCTTCCCTATAAGCTTTTAAGTCTCTATTTAATTTCTTAAGTTTTGTAGCTTTGACATCTGTTGTGCAATACTTGCTAATGTTCTTTCAAATTTGTGGATTTGGCTTGAAGAAGCTTGTCTCTTGTGTTCCGGTGCCTACTCCTTCTTATCTGTGTATTTATTGAGTGTGCTGTATTTTTTCAAGTTCCCGGTTTGTCCAGGAGGGTCGGCTACCACGCACCAGGGATGAATATCTCAGCAGAAGGAGATTGTCCTTCACAGGGTAATTTAACCCAACTACTTGAACTTATAAATAAGCGCTTAGACACGCTAACTGAAAAGGTGGATAGCGTGAGCGCACTGAGTCAGAACCAGGCTAAGAATTCGAACTCTAATCCAGTGCAAGTAAACGGAACAAATAAAGAAATTGGAATATTGTATTCGAATAACCAACTAGGAGAGCATAACCAGGGGAATACTAGGATTTTGCACGACACTTTCGACACTGGGAATTGGCTTAGTAAGGAACTTACTTTTGATGGCCAACAAAACTCCGGTTTAGACGAAACCGAAGGAGCAAGTAAGTTCAGTTTAACAGAAAAGCTTAAAATATTTGACAACAATTTATTTAAAATGAAAAAAGCACAACTAGAGTTGAACTATTTAAACAAATGCATTAAAGAGGGTATAGTACCTAAGGGTCTCAGATTATTTTTTTACCCGAATGGTCTTGAATTTGGGTCAAATTTCTTTAATGAACTAACAGGGCTATGCAATAAACATGGACTGGAAATTTTAGTGTGTATGACCAAGCACTACCAAATAGCTTTGGAGGTTCTGACTAGGGAAACTACAGCCCTAGAAAAAGAAATCAAAGATGACTTTGATTTCCATAGATATGGGTATGAATTTGAAAGAACATTAGCAAGTATTGCACAACAGATGTCAAAACTTAAAGCTACAAAACTTAAGAAATTAAATAGAGACTTAAAAGCTTATAGGGAAGGGTTGGCCTTCCCTAAACCTCCTAGTTCATTAAATAAAACTGGGAAACCTAAGAACAACTACAATTCTAATAAATCTCATGACCTGGGAAGGTATACCACAAGAAATAATGGCCAAGGTCACACTGATAATGCCCAAAATCCAGACTTGGACTTTGAGACCATCGAAAATGACTGTGTAATAGAAGAGACAAACGTTCAAAATGATAACCTTGACACAGAGGACGATGCAGACTGGCAGTAGGAAGAACAACATCAACAACACCAACATCAAAAAAACTACAGGGGGGGGGGCAAACTGGAGACCACAACCAGTCTCTGGACCGAGGAGACAATACAACACTAGGAGCATGAACAAACAGTGGGATTGACTTTATTAGAGACTATAACAAATCAAACTGGGGATTTCAATATATACAACTACACTGGATGTTATATTGATAAAACCCTAGTCGAACTATTTGCTAAGGGACTAACATTTGTACCCACTAAAGGTTGTAATATAGTAGAACTCTTAATTGATTTCAAGATGTTTATGCGTAAATTAAATTTGAACATCATGTTTGGAAACTTGAATGGTACCACAAATGATTTACGGGTGACTAGTAGCTTTAACCCGCCACAAAATCCTTTATTATGTATGTATGAATATTTGTGTGAAAACGAGTTCAGAAACATAACTAAAAAACATCAAAGGAATCAAAATGCTAACAGCATTACTAAGGAAGAAAGGAGTCTTCTACTTTCCCTTAGAAATTTACCAATAAGACTCATGAAGCCTGACAAGGGAGGCGGACTTGTTGTGGTATACAACGTGGAATATTCTAGATTAATGTTAGCATTGTTAGAGAAAGACACTTATGAAACCACTAGTAGAAATGAGCTTAACCAGGCCCATCACAATATAAAATCAATTATTAATGATTTGTACATAGAAGGACTAATTAGTGTAGAACAAAATCACTACCTAACCATCCCAGCTCCAAGGATTCCAAAAATTTTTGGTATCCCCAAACTCCATAAAAATTTGGAAAATCCACTTCAGATACTTTGGTAGACGCAAGGCAGTCGATAACATACCCTTGTGCTAAATTTGTAGATTCGATTTTGAAAAAATATGTGGGAACCCAAGAGCATATTTTAAAAGATTCATGGTCTTTTTTGGATGACCTACAGAATATTACATTCGACCCTTCTTTAAACTTTTTGACTATAGATATTTGTGATCTGTACACATGTATTCCACAAGATTTGGGGACCCAATGGGTAGTGGAGTTCATTAAAACTAAGGGAGCTACACAAAATGAATGCAGTGTAGTAGAGAAACTTTTACATTGTATACTTAAAAATAATTTTGTTTCTTTTGAAGACAAACTATTCCTGCAGAAGACTGGTGTAGCAATGGGCTCTCCAGTAGGGGGTAGCTTTGCAAATTTGGTATTAGCCCATTGGGAAACAACACATGTTTTAAATCAACCTTGGAGTTCTGATATCTATATGTACAGAAGGTTTTTGGATGATATTTTCATCCTTACAAAAGGGCAAGAAAAAGAAGCGAAAGAGTTAGTTGACAAATTTACAGCTACTACAGATTTTCTTAAGTTTACAATGAATTTTGAAAAAACTACAGTAAACTTTTTGGACATCGAACTGAACAAAACTACACAAGGGTATACATCCAAAATACATAGAAAGGAAACTTTTTCAAACACCTATCTCCATTTTTCCAGTCAACATCCTCTCCACCAAAAGAAATCGGTGGTAAAGGGTCAGCTTGTGAGGGCAGCCAAAATGACCACCTTAAATCAGGACTTTGACACAGAATGTGACAGTTTACATTTAATGTTCTCACACAGGGGCTACCCAACCACATTTTTGGAAGGAATCTTTAAAGAAGTTATAGAAAAAAGGAAGAAAGGAATTTACAAAGCAATTTTGACAATTGCCCCCCAAAAAAACTATACTCATTGTGTCGTCAACCCTGTAACAGAAGGGTCCAATATAGAAAACCATTCTGGAGTGGATTTAGAGACAATTATAACAATAGAAGAAAACAATAGGAATTATAATACAGCATTTATTTTTACATTTTGTCCAGAAGCACCCCAGATTTGTCACACAGTTAGGAAATATTGGTCTAGCCTATCCCTAGACAGAGAGCTAGCAAAAATCTTCAACTATGGACCCATTATTATATACAGAAGAGGTAAGAATATGAAACAACTATTAGAAACAAAGGCCTATATTACTAAGGGGAAAGGAGGCACTAAGAAATGTGGTTCATGTAGATATTGCAGTTATATAACCACTGCGGACACATTTACCATCAGGAAAGAAACTTATAGTATAAGGAATAATTACAATTGTAACTGCAAAAGAGTAGTGTACTTGGCCCAGTGCGAACAATGCCCGTCATTTTATGTAGGGAAAACGGACAGACGCCTTAGAGACCGAGTATACGAACACACCTACGCTATTAAGAAAAATAAAGAAGAAAATGCCCTGGCAAGGCATTGTAAAACAAACACAGGGCATACATTTAAATTTATGATCATTGACCAAATACAAGTTAATTCTATGAATTTGATAAACGAAAACATGTTGAGATTGTACCTTGAAAAGAAAGAACTAGAGTGGCAACTTCGATTGACATCTTGCAGGGACCCAGGCCTAAATGAAGTTTGCTCTATTACCTGTATATTAAAATTAAAAAGTTTACTTAGGTAACTAAAATATTAAAAATCAAGGGAAATAAATGAATGACTAGAGTTTATTTAAATTATTAAGTACATTCATTATCTCAAACTAACATCAGTAGCCTTAGTGAATTTTTATAATGTACACAAGGTAACTATTAATTATAGTATATTTAAGCAAGGTATGTTAAACAAGGAAAATATAGGTAAAATATAGGTCTTACCTTTTAGGACCTAGACTTTTAAACACTCATATACACATACACACATTTTTAATGAATACACACAAACATGGTTTTTAAAAAATTATTATGGTTTTTACATTTATATAGATTCTTATTAAATAAATTTTTTTATCAATATTTTTATTAATATGTATATATTTATAAATGTTAGAAGCCTATACAAAGTCCTTACAACATGAGTTACAAATAACCTGTGCTACTGAATTTGGGATTATAACACCTGGTTTTATAATATTATAACATTATAAAACTAAAAATCTGACTTTCTAGTAGTAATATATGGTTTGGTACAACAATTAATGTTGTCAATGTTGTAAAGAGAAAATGTATTGTTGTTTTTAGAAGGCACACGCTACTTCTTTAAAATATTGTGCACTTGATGACATCACAATGGTTTTATATTTAAACGCAGACTGGCGGGAAAGCCAGTGTTTGTCTGAAGAAGTTTGGACATTGGTCTAAACGAAAAACGCTGTTCAGCATTTCACGTAACTTGGTTTGGTAAAATAAAAGGTTTGATCATCATTTAAACGTTGGTGAGCATCGTTTTGTGGATTTGGCTTGAAGAAGCTTGTCTCTTGTGTTCCGGTGCCTACTCCTTCTTATCTGTGTATTTACGGAGTGTGCTGTATTTTTTCAAGTTCCTGATATGTCTTATTCTGCCAGACTAAAGAAACTCCAGCTCTATTCAGTAGCATACCGCCTGCTCAGAGGTGATCTCTGCCTGACGTACAAGGCCATGTCCAATCAGGATCTGACGGACATGCTCCACCTCAAAAAATACAAATCCATCAGGACCATGAGAGCTAAAGACTTAAACCTCGGCACAAGTATGAATAGGACATGCTGGAGGGATAGATTCATAACCCAGAGGCTTCCCATGCTTTGGAACAGGATCCCAGTTCATATTAGGCAGAGCCCCTCACTGACTCTCTTCAAGAGAAATCTTGATGAGCGGATGGGAGATCATAAGTTTACCCCAGAGGTCACATCTGTGTCACTGCTAGACAGGGGCACAGTAAACTAATTTTATTATATAAGGGGACCTTCACTGTGTCACTACTAGACAGAGGCACAGTATTCTAAATCTATTCTGTGCATTTTTGTACCATTTCATGGGGTGGCGAAAGCCACATCACTATGGCTAGGCTTACAAGGCTTACAAATGCCCCAGGGCAGATAGCCTAGTACTAAACTATGAAACTATGAAACTATGCTCTAAGTTCTAAGTTATGAAACTAAGCTCTAAAATTCTAAACCTACCACCCTAGAAAACAAAAATGGGAAGAAACTGAGGGTAATGCTGCTCAATGCCAGAAGTCTAAATCTCAAAATGCATGCACTCGAGGCCCTTCTCAGTATGGAAAACATCGATGTCTGTGCTGTAAATGAAACCTGGTTCAAGGCTCCTGAGAGCACCCCGGCACTATTAGGTTTTACCTCATATCATGCGTTCTGGCCCCAAAACCTGGACCACACCACAAAAGGAGGGGGTGTATCCATATTCATAAAGGATACCCGCACCTCCAGGTTGGTGGCAACGCACGAAGCTTCGGAAACCATCCAGGTGCAACTAACCATAGGCAAAACTGCTCTACAAATTATAGCATGCTACATGCCACCCTCTCAAACTCAGGAACCCCACACAGCCTTCCTGAAGACACTGGAGGGTATAAATGAAGCTCCAAACACCATCATATTGGGTGACTTCAACTACCCGAATATAAACTGGGAACATTACTCAAGCCCTAACTTTCTAGCCCAACGGTTCCTGGAGTTCATATATTCAAATGCCATGGAACAGCTAGTCACTGTTCCCACGAGAGGAGAAAATATACTAGATCTCATTATCACAAACATGGGGACAAAATGCTCCACACCGGAAGTATATCCCTCATTGGTGAGATCTGATCATAAACTAATCTCACTGGAAATCCACATCCCGCCCCTACCCCAAACAAAAAAGACCACAGTGAAGAACTTCTCTAAAGCAAACTTCACACTACTCAAGACTGGTGTGGTATCCTTCAAGGCCCCTGAGCCAGTGGAAACCACAACCCACAAGCTGAAGCCCTTACAAATGCCTTCTATGAACACCTCCAGGACTGCATGGATCAGGCAATCCCAAATAAAACAAAGACTCTTTCCACAAAGGGCAAACGTCCAGTCTGGTGGATCCCAGCCATTAACAAACTTTACAATAAGAGGAGAAAGCTATTACATGATAGAACAAAATCCATAAAAGGGAAGTCACCCTGATCATTATTAGTAAAAAATACGAGCACTCATAAAATCAACTAAGGCCAATTTTGAGAGAAAAATTGCCATGGATTCAAAGGACAATCATAAGGCCTTTTTCAGCTATGTTAGGAACCTGGGTGGAAACTCCCAGATATGCTCAGAATTAGTCCAAAATGATACAAAAATCACTGAACCCACAGACATTGCCAACATACTGGCAGACAGGTTCAGTGCAAACTTCACCCCCTCTCCCCCCCTAAAGGAGAGATAACTATCCCAGCGGAGTGTAGCCTCCCAGAAAGCTCAAATGCGCAGGTGAAAGCTGCTCTCTCTAAAGCTAAAAACACAGCATCAATGGGACCGGATGGTGTCCCCGGCTGTGTGCTACATGAGCTAAATGAGGAATTAAACCTGCACATAAGGCAGCTGTTTAATCTCAGCCTTACCACAGGATACGTGCCCAAGGAGTGGCGTACGGCAACTGTGGTCCCACTCCACAAAGGCGGTGCCTCTACAGACCCTGGTAATTACCGCCCCATAAGCTTAACAAGTCTAGTCTGCAAAGCTATGGAGAGGATCATAATGGAGCTCATAAACAAAGATATAGGGGACTTGCAGACATTGGACCCGACCCAGTTTGGCTTTGTCAAGGGCAGATCATGCCTTTTGAACTTGGTTGACTTCTTCGAAACAGTCACCAAGGCCATTGATGAGGGAAAGGCAGTCCATACAGCCTACCTTGACCTTGCAAAGGCTTTCGACACAATACCCCACTCGGTATTGTAGAAAAACTTACCAGCTTAAATGTAAACCCATATGTCACAAGATGGGTTGCAAACTGGCTTAAGGACAGAACCCACAGGGTTAGAGTTGCTGGCGCTATGTCAGACTCCAAGCCGGTCACAAGTGGTGTCCCACAGGGCTCGGTCCTGGGCCCCTATTGTTCGGCATCTACTTCTCAGAAGTACAGGCCAACATGGGAGGACTTTGGCTGACAAAGTTTGCAGATGACTGCAAACTGGCGCCATAGTGGAAAGTGCATCGGACACGGATATCCTTCAGAAGGGACTCACGGAAACAGATAGCTGGTGCCAGAGCCATGGCCTGAAGTTAAACGCCAAAAATGTATAGTCATACCCTTCGGGAAAAACAAGGTAACCCCAAGCTACCATATAGGTGGCAATCCACTAAGCACAGAAGAGGTTATCAGGGACCTGGGGACTCAGGTTGACAGTGGCCTTTCATTTGACACTCACGTTGCTAAAGTGGTTAGAAAGACCTTCTACATTGCCCACCTGATCATGAAGGGATTCACATCCAGATCTAGTGAGGTCATTGTTCCCCTGTACTCTTCACTTATCAGACCAATGATCGAGTACAATGCCCAATTTGGGATGTATCTCACCCGACATCTGCAGCAATTGGAGAGACCCCAAAAGTTCCTCACCAAAAGGATAAAGGGACTCCAAAATCTGTCATATGCTGCCAGATTGAAGAAACTCCAGCTCTATTCAGTAGCATACCATCTGCTCAGAGGTGACATGTGACTGACATACAAGGCCATGTCCAACCCGGAATTAATGGACATGCTCCACCTCAAAAAATCCAAATCCACCAAAACCACTAGAGCAAACGACTTAAACCTTAGCATGGATATAAATAGGACATGCTGGAGGGATAGATTTATCACTCAGAGACTCCCTATGCTGTGGAATAAAATCCCAGTCCATGTGAGGCAGAGCACCTCGCTGGCTCTGTTCAAGAGAAATCTTGACCTGTGGATGGGAGATCGTAGGTTTACCCCGGGAATCATCTCTGTGTCACTGCTGGACAGAGGCACAACAAACTAATGGGCACAGTATTTTTTCATATAAGGGGTGGTGTAAGCCACAAAACTTTGGGCTAGGCTTATAAATGCCTTAGGGCAGATAGCCTAGTATAAACCTATGAACCTAAGTTCCTTTTGGAAGAGATCAGGGTTGAAGTTCTTTTTAGATCTGATATTCCTGATAGTGGTAGGAATGGGAGAATAGGATTTGTGCCTGATAATATAGGTAAGTGAGTGGTCACTTAAATCATCAGGAAGGTTAATGAGCTTGATGGTCTGGTTCAAAAGGTGACATAGTAAATTTCTCCAGCACAGATATGTTTCATAACAAACAGAGAAGAAAGAGGAGGATCAATGAGCAAACATGCTGACATTGCTTCAAGGTGAACCTTTATATAGGAATAAGCAAGACTAGAGGCAAGTAAGTCACACAAATATTTCAGCACCAGTGGTACAAAATCCTTGATGGTTACTGATTAAGCACCAGCTATAAAACCTTTTCCACTTGCTGACATAAGATTTTCTATTAGCAGGCTTTATTGCCTTCTTCACTACCTGCTGTGTGTCCTCATGAAATAAGTGCCTGAAAGGTACTCAGATTGAATCACCCAGGCCATCAGTTGTATTTGATCAATGCTGGGGTATATCAAACTCCCCCGACTTGTGTGAGTAGATCCAGTTTTCAAAGAAGCTTCTGGTAATTGCCCTTGGCCATTTCCAGAAGAAGGGAGAACCACTGCTGTTTGGGCCAAAAGGTGGTTACTGCAATTATTATTGGGTATCATTTTGAATATTCAGAATTACCCTGGATATCAGTGGAAAGGGTGGAAATGCATAAAGAACATTCCCTGCCAAGGGAATGAAAAAGCATCTATTTTCCAGACTTGTTTGCAAGGAGCCTTGGAACAAAACATATCTAGTCTGTTAAGGTGTTCCCCACAACTAGATCATTACTGGAAGATTCCCCTCATCCAGTTTACATCCCTGAGGGTCTGTCTTGGTCCTACTTAGCTAGTCTGCCACTATGCTTTGCTCTGATGGAATGTAAGATGCTTGGAAGGTTAAGAAATGCTGAAGAGATAACCCCCAAGCCACCAGTGCCAATCAACATAGCAGGTATAATCTTGCATCTCCAAGTTTGTTGATATACCGCATGACTGTGGTATTATCTGTAATCACTAGAAGAGGTTCTGTGGACAAAAGGTGATGGAGAGAGTTCAAGGCATGGATAACAAACAATGGCTCTTTTCAGCTGATGTGATTTGGTCATTCTGAAGGATTCCACAGACCTTGCACCTTTACCCCTTTTAAATTTGCTTCCTAAGCAAAATCTGATGCACCTGTGATGACAGCTTGGTTTGGGGCTTGAGGAGAGAATGGGAGACCTGGGTTTAGTTCAATATGTTGTCTCTAGCAATGTAATTCCCTTTGGATAAAACACAAAACTGAAATGTAATACTTCAGATAACACAAATGATGGATTCATGTGTTTTTTTTCATTCTCATGTGTTATCTGTCAAGAGAAGTCATGAGAATCATAGAAGCCATGAATCCTGAAAAATTTTGTTGCAGATGTCTGAGACTGACTGGAAAAAAGCTTAGGAAATTTTCCAGATAAAGAACCACCTTGTTTTATGTTAAATAGACATCACAGAAACACAATCCTGTGAGACAGAGTCAAGGAGGGTTTTCCGATATTTACCCTAAAAACTCAGATAGGTCAAGAGACATAACCTATGTTAATGACTCTTGACATCTGGATGAGGGCTCTGCAAAGATAAACATGTTGTCTCAAAAAGCAAAGATGACAATACCATTCAGTTTGCAGTAAGCTATAATTGGGTCTAAACATTTTGTGAATAACCTTGGAGCTGTACATAAACAAAATGGTAATGCAGAGAACTGATAATACACCCAGAAACAGGGAACCTTAGATATTTCCTGAAGCCTATGGCTATGGGAATATGGTAGTAAGAATCTTTTAGGTCTAGAGTTGCCAAGTAACTTGTGAGGAATGAGAGGTAACAGTTTCTGTAAGGTCAGCATTTTGAACTTTGGAACTTTCATGTACATATTTAGAAATGAAAGATCTAGTACTGGTCCTGAAAGCAGGATTTTTCTTTGGGAACAGAAATTTTTTTTAATCAAAGCTTTTGCCCATTTGATTTAAAGACTGCTTTTATTACTCCCTGGATGTGTAAAAACTAAAGAAGCAGAACACACCACATGATGTTTGCTTCTGAGGGTATGGAGGTATTCCTCACACCTCTCAACTGTCCAGATTTTTGCCTCATATTTTTGATGTGTTTCTCATAACATTTGTGGTTTTCTGGCACATCACTAAGGACTGAAGTCACTAAATAATTGCAAGCATTTGAGTTTCAAGTTCATATCTTTCAGAAAATGCATGCTAATACAAATCCAGTTATTCTCACGACTTTCTAAGTTTATAAGAACAATGTTTAAAATCTGTCCCTATTTTTGATGCTTTGTCCCCACATTATTTTAGGCTTTGTTCAGATTTCTTGCATTAAGAGGTTGAGAGATGGCCTGAAAGGAGGTTTTTGTATCCACTGCCTTCTGTAACCCTTATGCACTACTTTTAAAGCCGAGAAGTCTGAAACAATTGTATGCCAAAAGAGAATATTAATGGCCAGATTTCTGGGATAGACTTGTAGAGATATTGGCTAGGTAGAGTGGGATAGAGCAAGGAATGCTGGCATGTTATTCTGTACTGATGGTCTGTCCCTTTTTCTGAAAGAACCTCTGTTTTCCCTACAACCATCTCTCTGTCTTTATTTTTTTTTTGCATTTCATTTACTAGAAAAGGGCCAAACATTACTTTGTTATCTAAAGCTGAATCCAAAATTCCAGACCTTACCTTGTCAGCAAACTTTTGGTTATGTACTTAAGCATATCTTCTCAACACTATACTAGTAGCAGTTGCCCTAGACAGTGTATATATAAACATACACGTACTTGAAAGCATGTTTAGATATCTAAGAAAATGTAGAAACAGTTTGGTTAAAAAGAGACCTTTCTGTAGAAAGAGAGAAAGCCAATTCCTTCAGGCTGTCCAAATGACAGAGCATATATTTCCAAACATACACCTATGGTACCTTATAGCTTATCTGCTTTTTTAGAAACTGCTGGCTTGTCATCAGGATAAGTACTGGCACCATTTAACACATCCTCCAAGGAGATTAAGTTTTTTTGTCTGGATTTCATTATCAGTTCTCTACCTTACCCTTTGAACTATCCTCAGCATCAAGAGTGTTCAAAGTGTCAAGCTCCAGTTAGAGCTCACTGTGGGATACAGAGTATCCACACTTTCCATACTTAGATGACCTGCTTATCTTTGCAGAATGTTTTTCAAAGTGTCAAGAATGTCTCTCTCTTGGGTGAGAGATCTCTTACATAACCTGGGGTTCCAAGAGAAGATTCAAAAGATCTTTTTGACTCCTTTACTTAAGATTGTGTTCCTATGATGTCAACTAGACATCTCAGTAGAAAGAGGGAAAAATAGATCTATATCTAGATCAATTACTAAGGTTTTCCATTCGGAGTTTGGTCATTGTGATGGAATACCTCAGGACTTAGGTCTCATGGCCTCATGCTTACTGGAAAACACTTAATTCTGAAACAGATGAATACACTATGCAAGACTCCACATGCAAAAGATATAGTGGTATCTGAAATCTCTTTTGACCAGAATCAACATCCATTATCTTTTCAAATCCCAGTGCTGGGGTTCATCAGAAGAGAAATCATTTGGTGGAGACAACAGATTTCCTCAAATTCATGACTCCTTCTGTGTAGAGTATGTATGTTCTCCCTGTCTGTGCGTAGGTTTCCTCCTGATGCTCCAGTTTATTTTCACATCCCAAACACACATAGCAGGTGGACTGGACACTCTAAACTGGCCATAGGTGTGAGTGTTTTGGGATGAAGAACTACTGCAGCAGGGCTAGCCACCCAGTGGTGTATACCTTGGCTCTAGATGATTATCACTGTTGAAGTGTCACTCTGATGCCATATGTAAAAATAGGAAAAATGAGTTGTGGATGGATGGATCTCTCTCTCTCTCTCTCTATATATATATATATATATATATATATATATATATATATATATATATATATATATATATATATCCTGCAGCAAAAGAACGTAGTGGAATCTAGGATACCCAAAACAAAGTCCAGCAAACAAAAAGATGCCCGATGCTGAGAGTAAGAACACTTTTAATTCCAAAAACCAGATAAAAACAAATAAAAACAGGTAAGCGCTTTCACGATTGCTCGCTTCTTCAGACCTTAACAGACAGTATGAAAAAACAGGCCTTTAAATACAAAAAAAACTTCCAGTTAATTAAAACCAATTAAAACTGTTGGGTGTTAACACTTATCAGTGAACTATGCCTCTCTTCTTTAGGAGAGGCTTTAAAACAACAGCACTATTCAAACCAGGTGGCACATATGCTTTAAGTCGACAATCCATTTTAACTCAGCAAATTCAGTCTCATTACTCAAATCCCCTTCCTTTAAACTTTCATTTAATTTCTGTAGTACCAAGAACTTAAAGCTGTGACTCATACCAGCTTCAGATACATGTTTCACTAATGCATTTGTTAATTTATAATTTTGTATGTCATTCTGATGCTGCAGAATCCTGTCCTTAAACATATGATTTGTCTTTCCTATGTAATATAAATCACATACATTACACTTAGCCATATAGACCAACTTTTTTGTACAACAATCTGCATAAAAGGGCAGATGCATAGGTTCCCTACTTAATGGATGCATAATCAAGTGTGTAGACCATATATAACTGCATGCCTTGCAAGACCAGCATGCATGAGTGCCCTTACGCTGGGAGGTAAGGTGCCTATATGGTTCAGTGTGTGTATAACAGTGTTGCTGTTTTAAGTTCTTGGTATTTTTAAAACAAAACTTAGGAAATTGTTCTATATGTTCACTGACAGAGGGATCAGTCAACAGGATAGACAAATTTTTCTTTATGACTTCACACACTTTATTAACCTCTGCAGAATAGGTCAAACAGACCCTGTTTACACCCTTGTTGCTGTTAGCCTCTGTGTCCCTACTTGAGGAGCTGTCAGAGAAGTAAGGTTTTACTTTGACACCAACCAATGTATTCAGTTCTCTAATTTCCTTATCTATCTCACTGCCCTTATAGCCCCTCTTCAATAGATCTGCCTTTAGCACTGTTAAAGCTTGCTCTAAAGAGTCAGCATTAGTATGCAATCTCATGCACCTAAGAACCTGATTTTTAACCATGTTCCTAGTAACGTGGGATAGATGCATACTATAACGATGTAAGATGTTATTTTTCCTGCATGGTTTCCTATACATTTTAGTGGACATGTTACCTAACATAGCTTTGCTCACATTAATGTCTAAAAAAATCAATGATGTCAACAGAGTAGTGCAGAGAAAAAGACAAATAATTAGTTGAAGTCTCTAACATGTTCACAAAGGCTTGAACCTCATCCAAGTACCATCACAAACAAAAAAGATGTCATCCACAAATCGCTTATAAAACATGACGTGTTTTATATAAATCACATTCTAGCTCCCAATTGGCTAAAACCAAGTTCGCATACGTGTTGGCACACGCTGTGCCCATTGCTACCCCTACAACTTGTAGAATGTATTCTGACTCAAAGAGAAACAAATTATTCTCTAATATCAGCTCTAGCAGGGCACAGATCATGCTAACCTTAGAGTTAGAGAAGCCACCTTCTTTAATCAAGAATCGCCTTACCTGCTCAATCCCATCCTCATTGGGTATCACACTAAACAGTGATTTCACATCTAGAGTAACAAACAACATTATTTTGATGTCATTACTAGATCTACCCCTAGCCCAGTTGTATAAATGCTCTAGAAGCTGCTTACTATCTCTCAAAACTGTATCAACTTTGCCCAATAAATCTCAGTTGTTTGTCGACATATATCGACATTGGCTCAGTGAGTCCTCCCCTTCCTAAAACTATGGGGCGATAGGGAGGATCCTTGGTTTCTTTGTGCACTTTTGGCAATCCATAGATCTGTGGTATAGTGGGGTGCTCTACAGAAATAGAAGAGTAAAGAGAGTAGTCTATCTGCTCTGTCATTAGTAAGTCATACAAAAAGAAATTCAGCCTGTTAATTATACCATTAACTTGAAATTTCTGCAATAACACATACACTGTATTATCATACAACATATCATGCATTTTGTCCAGATAGACAGACTTATCCAACACTACAACTCCACCTCCTTTGTCGGCTGGTCTAATAACTAGGTGCTCTGCTCTAACCAATTGATTCAGTGCCTCATGCTCATTAGGTGTTAGATTAAAAAACTTTTATTACTTTTGTCATTAAAGGACCTTCTTAAGTCATCCTCACATAACTTAACAAAAGACTCCATAGCTGGAGAGTTAACTGGTGTAAATGTGCTAGGTTTCTTAAAAGTGCTGCAGACTCCAGTATCACTAAATGAAAAGATAGTCTTCAACATAATATTCCTGGCAAACACTTTAAGATCTAAAATAGTCTCCACAAGGTCCATTTTCGTAGCAGGTATAAAAGAAAGACCTTTGTTCAACACAGCTAGCTGTTCTATTGTGAGCTCACTAGATGACAAGTTAAAAAACAAATTATTCACTTCTGACTGCATGTCATGGGGGCTTTGGAGTAAGTCGGAGGGTCTGACTGCATCCTGCCTCTCCTTCTGTGAATCCTTGACCTCCCAATACATTTGTCATGCCTGATGGGTAGTGCTTTTTCCAAAAAAAATGCAGACTTCAAGTTAGTATTCTTATTAGGGACAGAGCTCTTGTTCAAAAAAATACTGGGAATTTTAGGTCTAACTACAGAGTCTAAACTCTTCATATTAACCACATCTAGAGCACAGCCTGAATCACATAATACAGAATCATTAGATAGATGTACATCAATATCATCTCTTACATCAACCTCAGATAAAGAAACTACATCTGAATTGCTAGCAGCTTGTAAACTAGTAGCAACAGACAAGCTCATACCTGTTCCTTCACTTACAGAGGCTAAAGATACATTAACAGATGAAAACTCATCAGATTTGTCCTGATCTGAGTGAGCTTTAAATACAGTGCTATCCTTAGCCACAGCAGGCAGAGCATCAGTACTTACAGTTCTATTAGGTGAATGACCACCTATAGAGATACAGTCAGAATGAGCAGTGCGTTCGATGGTTGTAAAAGTTCCAGATACATCCAAAGGTTCATTCAGTGCTTTTAAATCCACTCGCGAGCTTTCCGTACTTACATGTTTAGTCACAGGCGTTTTTTGGTGAAGGCTGACATCACCTTTTTCCACAACAAATTTCTGAGCATTAGCACAGTCTACAGCATGTTGTACATCACCAACTACTCCATTAATGGCTTTGGGTGTCACACTTGTAGTATGTAGATCTAACGATGACGTACTTCCTGTAGGGGGATTTGGCTGAGTATACCTCGGCCAGAAGAACACATTACCATCCTGGAAGTCCGCAAAGTCCCTGCGGAGCTTCTTAGTCTTCTCTTTCTCTAATTTTCTCTCATAAAGAGAAACATTAAGTAATAAGTCATCCAATAGCTGCTCAAACTCCTCTCCTTTAAACGTGCTCATCAGATGGGAAGTCATATCATTGATTTCTTGTGATAAGGTATCCTCTTCAGGGTGAAAATAGTCATTAAGTAGTGCCATATAGTCCAGACTTAATTGCAAGTTAAGAGTTTGCCACCTTTTAAGAAATTCAGGCAAACTATCACCATATGATGGCATTTTTAGTACCCATGGCCCTCTAGGGACTATCTGATGGAATATAGCTGCTTCAAAATGAAAGCGCTGCCAGAGCAGACGCTTATGCTTAAACAGCTTATCCTCTAGTACTATACATATATATGCTTTAAAGTCGACAATCCATTTTAATTCAGCAAATTCAGTCTCATTACTCAAATCCCCTTCCCTTAAACATTATTTTAATTTCTGTAGTATCAAGAACTTAAAGCTGTGACTCATACCAGCTTCAGATACATGTTTCGCTAATGCATAGTGCTGTTGCTTTAAAGCCTCTCCTAAAGAAGAGAGGCTTTGTTCACTGATAAGTGTTAACACCCAACAGTTTTAATTGGTTTTAATTAACTGGAAGTTTTTTGTATTTAAAGGCTTGTTTTTTCATACTGTTTGTTAAGGTCTGAAGAAGTGAGCAATCGTGAAAGCGCTTACCTGTTTTTATTTGTTTTTATCTGTTCTTTGGAATTAAAAGTGTTCTTACTCTCAGCATTGGGCATCTCTTTATATATATATATCAATGAACATTTAGCAAGACATACAGTCTGGCATGTTAAAGCATACACAGTTCATGGACTCACAGTAACACTCAGTCTAAATGAAGCAAAAAGTATACTTATACCTAGAGATAAAGGGTAAGAGTTAGTCAAGGTAAGAAAAGGGACATAGCCAGGGTGTTTTAAAGTACTCTTTAAGGTTATTTTTGAATTGGGTTACTGAGGAAACTGAAGTAAGATTGGTAGGCAGTGAGTTCCAGGTTTTGCCAACAGAGATGGCAAACAAGGAGTCACCAGGTGAGTTGCTGGTTTTAACTGTTTGTACTAGTAGCCTGTTGGATGAACGTAGGGTCTTGAGGTTACTGTAGGAGATGATAAGGATATTCAGCATGGGTGTGTTTTCAGGTTGGTAAAGAATCTTATGTGCATTTATAATTTGGTTGTACTGAAGTTGGTTAGGCAATTCAAACCACCCTAAATGACTTAAGTTATGACAGTGGTGAGTTCTGCATGCAGCTCCAGTGGCAAATCTAGCAATGTTATTATAGAACTTAATAGTTTGTTAAGGTCATTTTTACTCAAGTTTGTGAATATGGGGGAGGCATAATGGAGGGTAGAGAGTAAATGAGTGTGGGCAATAACAGTCCCGGCTAGTGGGGTTAGGAAGGGTTTAATCCTGTATAGTGAGCCAAGTTTTTTATTGACTGCTTTTATAGTTTGGTTAATATGCATATCAAACTTAAGGTTATTATCAATTATTACCCCTAATAGTTTAGTAGAGGGATCAGGTGATATGATGGTGCTGTTGTTGTTTGACTTAACAGTAAAGGTAAGTGAGGAGGACCTGCGGGTTGGAGAGAATAGTAGCAGCTTTGTTTCTTAGGATTTAATAAGAGTCAATGGTTAAGGAGCCAGTTTTCAACTGTATTAAAAACATTTTGGGTTAGACTCTGTAGATCAGAGGGGGAGGTGGCCGAGCAAATTAAAGTGGAATCATCAGCATATTGGATACAGGTTGCATGTGGAATGACTGTATGCAGGTCATTAATAAAGATCGAAAATAGGAGAGGTCCTAATATGGAACCCTGGGGAACACCAAGGGTAATGGGAAGAAGGGTTGATAAGTTGTCCTGCCATAGGACAGCCTGTTGCCTGTCATTTAGGTAAGATTGGAACCATTGGATAGCCAGATTATATAGGGGAAAGGTTTTAAGTGTGTTTATGAGTAGTTGATGGTTTACCATGTCAAATGCTTTAGACAAATCAATAAAGAAGACAGAGGAAAGAATGTTTTTATTGCGATTTTTGTTTATGACATCAGAAAAGGATAGGAGGGCAGAGGTGGTACTATGAAATGGTCTAAAGCCATGCTGAGAGTTGGCAAGTAGATTGTTTTGGATAAGATAGCTCAGCAGTTGTTTATGGATACAGTTCTCCATAATTTTAGCTAGGGGTGATAAAATAGTTATGGGTCTATAATTTGATAATTCAGTGGAGTTGCCACGTTTATGGAGAGGGATAATATGGGATATTTTCCAGATAGAGGGGATGGAAGCTTCCGATATAGTTCTATTAATCAGAATGGAGATGGGGTATGCTATGGCATCTGCAACTTTTTGTAGATATTCTGCAGGACAAAGGTTAGCAGAGAAGGTGGTTGGTTTAAGTTTCTTAATAAGGGTTCTAACAAGAGATGTGGGGACTGGTTGAAGGTGAAAAGAGGGAGCTGGGTGTAGCATAGTTGGATTTGAGGTATCGGGAGATAACTGGTTGGCTAGGGATTGGACAGTCTCAGTAAAGAAACAATTAAAGGAATTGGCAACTTCTTCAGAACGTTTGTGGTTGGTAGCTGAGAGCATAGGAGTGATGGACTGACCTGGGTGTATGAGTTTATTGATACCTGCGCAGAACGTTTGATGCTTGTTTAGTGTATCTGCTGTAGTTGGTAATAAAAGTTTTTTTTCTCTAACAAAATGGATCTTTTTGTGTTACTCCTCAGTTCTCTATATTTAAGTTGATCTAAAAGGGCTTTTGTGGCATACAGTGATTAAAACAGTGATGCACTCACATAATGCATAGTCTTAATTCGTTTAACCATCAGTCTCCTCCTTCTCTCCTAGATAAAGAGTTAACAGCACTAATCACAATAAAAATGCAAGCTATGGATGCACCACTGTTCCAGTCACTGTCATCGAAAGTGGTCTTGGAGTAAAGCCTTTGTCATAACTTTAACGATTATTTATATTGAAAATAGAAAAGTATATATTACTTGTTACTACTTTGTATGACCTAATCCTTTGAAACTCTGACAAGGGCAAAAATGCTCACCTCATTCATATATGTATGGGTGTCATTTAGTTGGTCTACAGTTACATTTATCCAACAGAAATAAAGGCAGTAAATCTGATCAAAACTGAACTTTTTTTTCTGTGTGAAATTGTGGAGCAGCAGGAATTGGAAAATTTGCTCTTTCCCACTTCAGTACGATCTCAGAGTTTGTTTCTATAAGTACCAGGAGTTGCAGGGGTCCTGGGGCATGTGCACCCTTGCAAAGCATACATTTAACGTGTTTTATTTTTTTCCAGTCATTTGATTTCAAGCACTATTGCGTAGTGTTTTATAATTCATTTAGTATTAGACAATGTGTTATGGGTCTATGACATTTCAACAAACACAAGTTCAAATATAAAAAACATTAATCACAAAAGATAAAAAAGAAAAGCATGTTTGGTGTTGAGGATAGGTACTCCTGTACTTTCCACAACACCTTCAAGTTATATTTACCAACTCATATAACATACAATAGCAGGTAAAGGGCAAATTCCAACTCCACACTGTATGCATAATTTTCCACATACAGATGCCAGAATTTTTTGATCTTATGAAAATTAAATCTGACATTCAGGGTAAAAAAATGTTCAAGGTTATGAATGTTCAACAAAATGACTGGTTCCCATGTAGTCAAGCTAGAGTTTTCACTGTGTGATACCTTAAACATCCTGTAATAGTGGCCCATAGGATATATGTAAATGACCCCTTCACTGCCTTTTGATTTCTTTGCTTCCATTTTTCCCTGTCACAGATCATGACGGTCCTATCGGTTTTTGTTTGCTCAAATCTCACACTGTTCTAGAAAGGAATCATTCTCAGTCTACATAACATAACCTGGGTTAGACATACTGTTATCTTTATTAGTCACCACCAACAGTTTTGCATCCTGAGATTGTATTGCTGATGTTAGCAAAGTGGATACATTTCAGCTGAAGAATGTTTCCTAAAGAGTTTTTGGGTTGATTTTTATGTGAAGAACAGGGATGAATTAACTATGCTGAGAAAACTGGTTATATTCTTATTTTCGGCTAGGGAAGTCTTGCTTTTATACATATTTTAAGGAAAGTCTGAATATAAAACAAAATGTAGGGCATGGAGTGCCATGATTACTCTCCAAAACTGGAAAAAAGATAAACTTGTAAGCACTTCTGTAGAGCGATATTCAACTATAATAGCACTTTCAGAGGTGCGTAACAATTGTTACACATTCCCTAAGCACTGTTATAGTTGAGTTTTACCTAAGGGATGCTTTTTCACTCTGAACTGTCCCTCAGTATCTTGCCTCATACTACCTTGCATCATATTCTGTCCATGGAAGCTTACAGACATCAGCCTATAAGTAGCTTAATTTGAACAGTATTTAAAAACTGTCCCTGGCCTTTTCCTCCGATTATATTTACTTGCTGTTTCTGCAACAGCATTTGCTAAGTGCTTTGCTGGCTTTCAAAGCCAGTGCAGCCCTTTTTTTTTTTCTTTTCTTTTGTAACTGGGAGTACACAGAGTACATAAAACTCCATATAACACAAAGAGTTATGATTGGGTTTCACCAATCCTAACCAATTATTATGTGTTCTTAACATTTATGGCAAGATTCACCTGTTGAGCTTTGCTCTCAAGGTGAATTTCTCGGCATCCATGACTTGAACACATAATAATATAATTACAATCAGAGACCCAGTCACAACCTGATATGAATATGACAAACCTTATCATCTCTTTAAAGTGCAAACTTTCTGCCACAGATAAACATCAGAGCTTTTACACTGGACTTAGAAGTTTGGCACATGCATGAAGCAGCCTTAGAGTACAGGGGACAATGACCCTCACTTGACTGGATGTGAAATCCTTCATGAGATGGGCCAGTGTCTTCAGGAAGGCTGGTGGGGGTCCTGAGTTTGAGAGTGGGTGGTAGCATGCATTAAATTGTTTGTGAGCAGTTTGCCTATGGTTAAATTGCCTGGATGGGGTTTGCGATGAATGCTTAGATGCCCCCAACCCAGGTGGGGGTTGGGGGGATGATATGATGGATACTCCTTTTGTGGCGTTGGCGTGGTTTGGGGTTCGTTTGGGATAGGAGGTATATGAGGTAAAAACCTGGGTGCTCTCTTTTGCTCTCAGGAGCCTTGAACCAGGTTTCAGTCACAGCACAGACTGAGTGGGGCCCTCGAAAGCATAGGCAGATTTAGACTGAGATTTAGACTCATTAGACTTCCTTAGTTTGACTGCATTACCCTTAGTTTCTTCCCATTTTTGTTTTCTAGGGTGGTAGGTTTAGAATTTGAATAGTTAGGAGAAATCAGGTCATTCTTTGAAAAATAAATTAACACAACTTCTAGCAGTTATGAAGTCACTGATTCACTGTACTCTCATTGCATTTAAGTAATGAAAACTTGTTATGCCTAAGATGTGTCACATAACGGAGGCAAAAAATATACGATGGAAGAAACACAAAATCTATAACAAAGAAAATCTCACTGATGTGGCAAACCCCATTATGGCTGTTTTGGGATAAAGGAAATTAAATATAACAAAACAGTTACAGTTTGTATGACCAGTTGGCAAAATGGTTAAGGGCTTTGCCTCCCATGCACAAGGTACAAAGTTTGATTCTGACCTCTGACCAATGCCTGTTTGGAGTTTGCATGTTCTCTCTATGTCTCTGTGAGGTGAGGTTCCTCCCACTTCTGAAAAACAGGCTGAGTCTTTCCATCTCAAACTCATAAACGAATGGAGCTGTAGACAGCAGCAATGACTCTACATGGTGCCCTATGTGGGGAGAGTTGCATAGACTAAATGTTTTGGATATCTACGGTGGTGCACAGTATCCTCAAGACAGGACAGGAATCACAGACTGCACACCGTGGCAGGGCTAATCACTCAACAGTATAAAATATGGCTTTAGGTGATGTTGCCAAATGGGCATTGGTAGTTGCCAGTGATAAGTGGGTTGAGTATCTGAACTATGCCAGGGACCTATGCAAATGGTGGAAGGGGTGTATGTGCTCTGTGTGCCTGCCATACCATAAAGCCCAGCAGCACTAAGCTACTCGCTGGCTGGTCAGTGTCCAGATGGCTAGCCTGGGTTACCTGGGATAGCTCTGTTGAGCGAAAGCTGGGCGTAAAACTAATCAATCTGCCAAACATGAACTAAGAATTGCTACACTCAATGTAGGTTCATTGGACACATTTTGGAAGTAGATGGCTAGACATTCTATGTATCCGAGATAAAAGGCAGTGCAGCAGAGATACTTGGCTTGGGATCCAGAGTCTATCCCTCAGGAGGAGGACAGGCTAGAAATGGTGTGGGAATTGTGGTTAGAAAGAGGCTTCAGAAGGCAGTGAGGGATGTCATCAGAATTACTGACAGACTCGTGGCAATCAGACTCCAGTGTAATGAAATTCATAATCTCAGCCTGTGCCCTACAGCATAGTGAACAGTGAGGAAAAGAGTGCATTCGGACAGCAGTTGGAGGACCTACTAGATAAAGCAGGACAGCACTAGCGCTGATAATGGGTGACTTGAATGTACATATTGGGATAGACAGAAAAGGATATGAGGACTGCCTGGGGGTCATTCTAGACTTCTATCTGGCAATGTTAACACATGTCTGAGAAAGAGTAGCCAACATGCAACTTGGGTAGACTCCCTCTTAGTAAGGAAAGGGCACTGGGGTAGAAGCAGCAAATGCAAAGTGATCCTTATCGAAACAGTCAGCCCACAGCATAAACCATGGGTTAGCACAATCAGCTCAAGCAGTGGTCAGAGGCTTTAAAATCAACAGAGACCAGGCTGTGACCTGGAAGATGACTGGAGAAAAAGTACAAAGAATACAGACAGGAGGCAGTCGATGGAAACAAACTCCAACTTTTAATGGTGCTTCTGGTACCTTGGCAAACAGCCTTCAAGGAATAACATAAGCCACCAGCCATTCCTATTTTATGTCAAACTGCTCCAATTAAACAATCATCTCCTCACCCAATAATCTACTATAAGAACCTGCTTAAACAAACATACCCTTAAAAAGGGTAAAATATTTTTCCATATACAATAAGTTACAAAACATCATATATGCAATATTATAACTTATACATTTAAATTCACATCCAGATTCATACCTTTAAGTTTTAAAGTATTATAATTTATAATGAACCTGCTTTCCATTTTTAACAAACTAGCTGAAAAAATCCCCACCCCTAGCAAGAAAAGGTGTAGTCAACACACTAAAGAAGAAACTAACACCAGAGCCCCTCTTATGGAAGCATTGCCTATGGGTGAATTTAAAAGGATTTATGAGAATACTTTTGATAAGAATTTGGTGGAAAAAGAGTTCATGAAGGTGGAACGGAAATTGTTGCAAAGGGGTTAATCTAGTGTTACTAGGTACCAGAAGCATCATTAAAAGTTGGAGTTTGTTTCCAGTGACTGCCTCCTGAGTGTATTCTTTTTATATTTGGTGTTATTGTGTGTTTGAAGAAAAAGTACAACAGTTCAAGGAATTACTCAGCGCTCTAGCACCCCAGGAGGAGAAGGAAATAGGTGGAGTTGAAGAAGAATGGCAATGAAACAGCATATGTGTGGACTACAGAACAAATTTTGTGGCTGAGCCAGGTATGGAACCAAGGTGCATAAGGAAAGCTGGTGGTGGAATGCAAAAGTCAAGGAAGTCATCAAAAGAAAGAAGAGCAGGGAAAAGTGGGAGATAAAAAATATGGACCAGGCTTGGAAAAAATACTGGTTGATTAACAAAGAGGCTAAGAGAGGAGTTGCAGTAGTAAAGAACAGGGCATTGGAGGGACTCTACCAGCTTCTGTAAAGTGATTCAGTAGGTGGAACAAAGAATCTATGTCAGGTTGCAAGGCAAAGACAGAAAGATAAAGAAGATAGTCAGACACCCTTCATAAGGAATGCCAGCAACAACCTGCTCACCAGTCCACAGTACTAACAGCAGGTTCTGAATGAAGAAAACTTCACAGAAGCTATACTGCCCCAGACACAGCCTACGATGAGAGAAGAGGAGGAGCTCACCATAGAAGAAGTAAGAACAGCACTAAGGAAAATGAAGCCAGGGAAAGCAGCAGGCTCAGATGAGGTCACAGCAGATATGATAAAGATGTGAGAAATGGAACCTGAGGGTAGTTATAGCAGTGTGGACAGAAAGGTGTATCCAAAATGACTGGAGAATAAACATACTCATGCCAGTGTACAAGAACAAAGGGGACATTCACAATTGTGTGCAGTATAGATGTGTCAAACTGGTGCCACATTGTATAACAAATCGGGAGAGAGTGATTGATAAACGGATATGCAGAGTAGTAGAAAGTAAGATGGGAGATGAGCAGTTTGGATTCAAATCAGGATGCAGTGCAACTAACCCAATATCTGCAGTGAGACAGATAGTTGAGAAGAAGTTAGTGATGAGGAAAGAGTCCAACTGGGCATTCCTAGACTGGGGGAAAGCATATGACAAGGTTCCATGAAAGCTGATTTGGGCAGTACTGTGGTAGTTTGAAGTCACAGAAGCATTGGTAGAATTAGTGCAGGCTATGTAAAAAGACCCAATGACTCAACTACGAACAGTGTTTGGTCTCACAGAGGGGTTCCCAGTGGGAGTGGGTGTGCACAAGGTTCAGCTCTGAGCCCACTGCTGTTCATATTGGTGCTGGACTACATTAGCAAACAGGTATGAGGGGACAGATCAACAAAATTGCTTATGCAGACAATGTGGCATTACAGGCAGACTCTAAGCAAGAACTTCAGCAAAGGGTAGGGGAGTGGAATGCAAAACTGAAAGCACATGGGATGAAACTAAGTACAGATAAGACAGTAGTAATGGCAGCAAAGTGGGGAAATCAGAAGAAGCTGAGAAGGGAGAATAGTGGAACAGGTTAATAGCTTCAAGTGCCTGGGAGGGGTGGTTGAGGAGAAGGAGTTCTGAATGAAGAGGTCGAAGCTAGAATCAGAGGGTTGCAGCCAAATGGTATACAGTGTCAGGTGTAGTTTATGACAGAAGAATGCCAAAGAAGCTGAAAGATAAGGTGTTTCAAATACTGGTGTGACTAGTACTACTGCAGGGTACAGAAACCAGGGCAGTAAAGCAGAATCAGATGAGAAAGCTAGATGGGATGGGAATGTAATGTCTCAGAAGGGTTGTAGGATGCACACTGTTGGACAGACAAAGAAATGAGGACATAAGAGCAGAAGTCAAAGTAGCTCCAACTGCAGAATAGATCAAAGAGAGCAGATTATGGTGGTTTGGGCACATGTGCAAAAAATCAGAAGACAATCTGGTGAAGAAGATTTGGAAAAGGCAAGAAGAAAGTAAGATGTAAGGAGGGCATCCAGCAAAGAGGTGGATGGATTGTTTGAGAGAAGATCTGTAACAGTCAGGCATGAGTATCGAAGAAGGCAGGAGTGTGGTACTGAATCAAGGGAGAGAGAGGGTGACAGTTAAAATGACATCCTGATCCCAAATAGAAAATGTGAAAATGGGGTTAATGATGATGAATGATGATGATGAGGTACATTGATTTGATGCAGGAGTATGGCAGGTAGCCTATGAGTGGATGAAGACTAAATTGTCGGGCATCATTTACCCCAAATTCGACCCACCTAGAATCAGAGTTCCTCCACAGGCAATCTCAGAGAGTGGTGTTGACAGTGATGCCCTTTTTGGGGGTAATTTCCCCCTTCTGCGATTGGTGGGACCATGGAGTTGGTATATATATATATATATATATATATATATATATATATATATATATATATATATATATATATGCTGTGGGGCTCTTGTCCCCCCAACCCCAACATCAGGAGAGACTGGTGGATTGTCTCCTTGCAAAAGCACTTAAAAGAAAAGTGTTTTCTTGTCCATTATTTCAGAGAATGCAATTCGGGGATTCCCGTCCTTGGTGGAAAGAACTTTGTCCCCCCATAATGGAAGTTAGTATAGCATGGAATATCAGGATATGATGAAAAATGTCTCATAACTGTTCTTGTGTTGATTGTTAGTCTACTTAACTAATATTCAAACTTACAGAGTCAAAACATACTCTGAAGTACAAGCAGTCTTAACTTTTTATAAACCACATAGTAAAAATCAAAACAAAGTCATACTTATCCAACAATTAATCTTGGTAAGCAACTGCATTGTGTGTTCCTCATCTGAACTTCTCCAAGGGACTCAGAAAGGATCCTGTGTGTGTGTGTGTGTGTGTGTGTGTGTGTGTGTGTGTGTGTGTGTGTGTGTGTGTGTGTGTATATATATATATATATATATATATATATATATATATATATATATATATCCCGATATACTTAATATAGCATTGAAAACTGTTTGTACATGATTTCAATATACTTTGCATCTTGTACAGCTAGTGTAAAATACTTTTAGTAAACTTTTTTTAATTTCAGCTGTCTTTTTTTGAACTTTTAACATTGGTCACTTGAAAACTGAACCCTCTGCTCAGCTTGTAGTCAACATGACAGTCTAAGCTTTTATAAGCTTGCTTTAAATTCACAAAAAAGATTTGCATCCAGAAATTCAATAACTACAGTATATTTAATGTATTTATCAAAAGATATACATGTCATACAGCTGAGCTATACATTTTTCTTCCAGAACAGTCCCTTTTTTAACTATGTAAAAAAATTAAACTGGCTTTAAAATACTTTAATTTATACTGGCTTAATCAAATAATTAGCATTGAAAGAAGCAATACAAACCTAAGTACTAGAAAAAAGACAGTGACTGATGTGTACAAGATAAATATTTACTTCTGTTTTACTCCATACATCTACTCATTTTACCTTTACTACCTTCCTACATGAAAAAGATATAACATATGCACCCTTTTTATAACTTTAGAAATAAACTGTTTGTTTTGCTGTGTATTATGTATATAAAGCTGTTCCATTATGTGTATAAAGGATTTAATGCTATGCCATCTGCTGTTTCCTTTGTGCTGCAGAAATATTTTTTTTAGAAAACTGAATGCATTACGAATTCTGTCAATTGAACTAATATAGAAATGAAATTTGTTGAATATGCAAAATTTTTAGACAAAAATGACTGTAATGCTAAATGGCCATGCTGGTATGCAATAACCATATATGATGATGTTGTATCTGCTGATACTAAAACAATTATTTTTCCTTTGTTTATTCATTTTAAATTAAACAAATTAAAATCATATGATGAATACCTAGATTAATATGACAAAAAACTATAATCGAATGCTATACCCTTCTCTTCTGTACTACTCCGATGCAGCTTAGCTGTGCAGTAAAATGTTTTCAAAGAGCACTGATTCAATGAATAGTAGGCAGCACCACATAGTTAATGGAAATTATAATGGAAGGTCCTGGCTTAAATATGACAAAATAATTCATTGGTAGCTCTGGAGATCAGGGACAGAAGCTAACTCTTGTAAGATAAAAATGCATAAAGTACTCACTCAACAACTGAGGACCAACAATAAGAAAATATAATTTTGCCTTTTTGAGTCAAAATGGTTGAATTTAGGAAAAAAACACCATACGTGATCCTAAATACCCAATATTTCCACAATTATATCAACATAATTGGCTAGGCAATGAACAATCCAATTTTGTATGGAACCAAACTGGGACAGTTTAGTAAGTATAAGAATGAAATGAGAGCAGAATTTGCAATAAAAATGATCTGGTAGCATGTTGGATCCAGGGGCTTTATTTTTATGTAAAGAGCAAGTGACTGCAAAGACCTGTTATGGGATTCTAAAATAACCCCACTATGGCAGGTAAGTCATAGGAAAAACAAACTGTTTATGTGACTCTGGAAAATGCATTTCAGAGATATGTTAGCATGAAGAGAGACCACATTACTGGCTAGCTTGCACATTTCTGAATCACTGCTAAACACCTTGAGTGTTAATCATCACTTTCCAGTGGTACGTACCTGTAGTGGCACATATATTTCATGGTCATATTCACACTTACCATTCAGTCTCCTACCTACACGTACACATTCAGAAACACTCACACACAAACCTAGCTCCTAACTGTCCCTGAGTTCAGAAAATGTTCTCGATGCATCCTATCATTTTGTCTGTCTCTTATAAGTCATAGATGATTGCAGTCAGTGCATAATACCACACATTAGCCAGAAGTTCTCTCGTTTGCTTTTTTTGTTGGGGTGTCTTCTGTGTGGAGTCTGCATGACTTCCCTGTGTTTGTGTGGGTTTTCTCCAGTGCATGCATTTGTATGGTGTAGAAGAACAGTGGCAGAGCTAACCATCTGGTGGTGTGAACATTGGCTCTAGGTGATGGTCACTATTAATGTGACACCCTGACCCATGTACAAAAACAGGTAGAAGGGGGATGTGAATAAATGGAGGAATCTGATAATTGTTGATGGTGACAGTTAAAGTGGTTTTATCTGATAATTAGTGAGTCAAGCAAAAAAAAATCTAATCTGAATGTTTTGTGTTTCTTAAATCAAGATGTGTGAAAACAGGAAGTGTAGGACTTTTCTATCAACTAAGTCATTCTGAAACTAAGTTAGACATATGGAACATCTGGATGCAGTGATACCTTTGGTAGAGAAGTTCACATGCCAACATTTGTCCAAAACTATATTAAAGACACTTGAGAAAGGGCCAGAAAGGAGATGATGAGCTTGGGTGGCCTTTGTTAGCTCAGTTATTTTTAGGGATAGGTAGGCTGCTAGAGCCATAGCACTGATGTCACCTAGTGGACATATTGCCTGCCTTTATTGGCTACAGTGGCTTATGCAGTGAATGTGGAGTTCTACTTTGTAGAGCATGGATAAGGAGGAAGTATATATGGAAACATGCATTTCTCCCCCTTTTCCCAGTGAGGCAGCAATTGTGAGTCAATAAGCCATATTCAGAAGGGACGGTAGGTAATTTCTGATCAGGCTTTCATGGAGAAAGAACATATAGACTACAGAGCTATCACTTACCCTGGGGATACCTGGGTCTTGCCCCTGACAGTTTAAATGGGCTAATTGGATGCAGACAGAGAAGACACTGGGAAGGTCCCAGGGAGTTGGCCAGCAAAGAAACTGTACTAAAGTCACTGGTATAATAAACAAATCAGGCTGCAAAATTATAAAAGAAATGGAAGATCTCCCAGATCTCATACGTAAGTGGAATAATTATCAAATCCCCAAAATAAGGAATTTCCAAAAACAATGAATTTAGCCAGCAAAATCCAAACATGACTGTCCTGATACACATGTTGGATATAAAAATAATCCCTATGGAACACAATTGCCAGCCCTTTAGATTTATTACAATGGCATTTAATATATGTAGCTTGACATGATTTTTTATTTTGTAAAATATTATTCTAATAAACTTCTTCTTCTTCTTCTTTCAGCTTTTCCTGGTTAGGGGTCGCCACAGTGGATCACCTGTCTGCTCATGATTGGCAGTGGAGTTTTACGGTGTCGATTTGCCAGCCTGGCACCCAACCTTACACAGAAGACACACACACACACACACACACCTAGGGCCAATTTAGTGTGTCCAATTCACCTACAGCATGTCTTTGGGATGTGGGAGGAAACCGGAGCACCTGGAGGAAACCCATGCAACCACAGGGAGGACATGCAGACTCCGCACAGAAGGCACCCAGCTGAGGATCAAACCAGAGAACCTCTTGGTGTGAGGCATTATTCTAATAAAGTGTTGTGCCTAAAATATCTGTGGATTTCATATCTATGTCCTTAAGAGTTACATGAAATCCTTTCAATTCTTGCTATGGTGATAAAAACTATATATTGGTATTCTCAGCTGCTCATGTAAAAAATGTCTATACTTTATTTTCCTCAGTTTCATTGCTTTGTATATCATTGATTATATAATAATGCAATAAAAACAATGCCTTTTGGCCTGGATTGTGCCTAAATAGTTTCTATGGGCCAATATGCTTACCCAGTCAACAGATGTATTTATGTATATATGTATGTATGTACAAATAGATAGCTAGATAGATAAATAAAGCTACCTTTTATGCTGACAATAGTATGTAGATAGGTTTGATTTTCTCCATGAAGTTTTCCTTTTCCTTGGATATTAGCAAACTTCAATTAACTTTTTATGTCAAAAATTCTACTGTTACTGAGGTAATAATCCCCTTCTTTAAATTGCCATTTGGGGTCAAAACACAATTGTTTGTAAACTGCATTGTCAAGTCAAATGGTTGTGCATAGGTTTCTCATAATACTGTCTGCCTGTGATGACTTTGTCAGAAGAATAAATACAAATATCAATGTTTGAGATTAAAAGATGGCAATGCTTTTCATTAATCTGCTAATAAAGTAGAGGAGACTTTAATTTGTCCACAACAAATAACAACTAATACCCATATGCTGCTTCTTCTGTATGACTGACATATCTCCCTGTACTGAAAGCCCTTTGAGCAAAAACTAATTTGAAATTAGAATGGAAGCCTGATTTGCTTGTGAATCTGTACAAAATGAATAGTAGCAGTAAACCAGTTACTCAAATCAGAGGGAACAAAGTTGAGATCTGTGTTGAAAACAGAGTTTTCCTGGGCAGCTGCAATGTCTTGAGAAATGTTAAGTAGATTATATAGCTCTCCCAGTGATAATTCCTTCTGACATTTTTGAGACTCAATTCTCCTTCCATTGCTCCTGAAGCTTCAATGACTTCCTTTGTATTCAGTCACAATGCTGTTAAATTTATATTGTTACAAGCAGAAACATCACTGGTTTATACATCTTTATCAACAATATCATTCCCATCCGACCCAGTCTCTCTTTCTAATGTATTGATATAAATGTAAGATTTTGATTACTTTATAATAGAGGCTTTTGTTCCCTAGGGTATGTTAAAAATCTCACAAGAGTTAAAATCCCACACAAATCTTTCACGTTTATACATACACACAGGTGCATGCACACATGCAAACACACACACGTATTTGCACATAAATACACATGCATGTGCACATGAACACAAGTGAGTGAGCATGTGCACACATCCACTCATGTTCATATGCACAAACATACATACATATATAGGGTCTATATTATAACAGTGAATGCTTAAAATAGTAACCGCTGTATAATCAACCCTTAAAAATCGAACTGGCAAAATGCCAAACACACGGAACAACAATGTTTTTCCCAGGGAAAAAAATCACTGTTCTGTATGTTCGGGATTTTGTGGTTTCAATTTAAAATGGTTGATCAAACAGCGTTCACTATTTTAAGCATTCACTGATATAATAGGGAACCCATATATACACATGGGAGAAATATAACAGACAACAATATTTGTTCGACCTTTCAAAGACTAAGCTGTTATATCAGGAGGCTTATTAAATAATAACATAAATTCAAGAGATATGTAACCTTCAAAAATGAATTCTCTGGAACTTCTGTGTACCACAAGATATGCTAGCCAACACAGACTGGTCATTACCATTTCAAGATATATATCCCATATATGACATCCCACTTTTTAAACCTTATGTATAGATGCATGCATTACAGTACATTGATCACTGCTAACCTTAACCTTAATGGACATTCCATGAGTTATTTACACTGATATCATTTTTCTTTTAAATTTGTATTCATGAACTAAAAGACTAACATAGAATTATGTTTAATTACGGAACAATGCCAAAATCTAGTTTCTTCAATGGTCTACCATATCTGAAAAATCAAAAGGTGTGGTAATAATGAACTCCTGGCCTCTGCACAACTTCATTCAGGGAGACAACTTCAGGAGCACCCCCCCCCCCCCCAACTCACAACCATCACGTTTTTTACAATTTCTTTTTCATGTGAAACAAATGATAGTGACAGTGCTGGTTTAGCAATCTTTATGGAACTTCAGTTTCAACACCTTTGTCTTGTACATATCTATATGATTTCTCCTGTATAGTTTACCACATTCCCTGTGAATTACACATGATCTTAGTTCATCTGTTTTACAAACTATTTCAGGCTGTGGACTTTCTCGTGGCAACTGGATTCTTCCTTCTGACCTGTAAATCTTGTAGTCTTCTGCAGATCTACTTGTAGTAGAATATATATGTCTCCGCTGATTTATTTTCATAATTTCTTTTACTTTATAATTCTCAGGTATTGATAACATTATTGAAGCAGACAGCATAACAATTTATACAGAGACGATACTGACTTCTATGAACTAGAACAAATCTGTACCCACTTAGCTTCATGGATGATCTGGAAATGGATAAACAACCATTTCTCTATTTGAGAGTGGTATATACCCAAGCAGAGAGCCACAATTAATAAATGTCTTATAATTACAAATAATAATATGTTATTGCCAAAACTATGAAAAAAAGAGTTTTTTTATTTAAAGGCCAGCCAGGGTTTGAAATTCACTCACACTTACTTTGAAGTTAGCAAACCCAATGAATTTTTTTATGTGTGAGTTTTGAGACAAGGTATTAATTCAGGATACAATCTCTTTGCTAGCCTTTGGGCCTTGAGTTTTTTTTCCCTTAATAATAATGCATAGTGATTATAGCTCAGTGGCATTAGCATTTGTAGTTTTTGTTTAGCCTCTGTACTCTTGCAAAGAATAAAACTGCAGTAAATTTCATTTTCTTTCTGTGCTACCAATAGTATGCTAAGAACTGCAATGAGAAAACAGTATTCTTAACCAAAATTTACACTGCAGTTCATTTAAAACACTTTAGCAGGTATGAAACTAACCCTGAGCTTCTAGAATGATGTCAAGGCATTCATAAAAATGATCGACTTCAACAACTGGCTTAGCTGCTGCTGTCATTTGATGGGGATACAATACAAATCTGCCCAGGAGGATACAGTAGTCTGTCCTAATTGCTTTGACAGGGATGGCCTGCATCTGTCACCCCAAACTTCTTCCCTCTGTCTGCTCGATTCTCCTCACAACATCCAGTCAGCACTGCCCCTTGTGATTACCTCAGAAGTACTAAAAGCCCTCTCCAAAACCAAAACCAATAGATCTATGGGTCCAGACCACATACCATGATGTTTCTTTGTTAATATCAAACACTGTCTCTCAGATTCCCTAGTAAACATTGTTAACATCATCTCCACTATTTATGGTCTTGAAGCTTGGTGAACAACTGTTGCGGTTCCCCTCCATAAGGGTGTCTCAATCATTGACCCCTAGGAACTACAGACTGATTAGCTTTATCAGCCTCATCTATAAGATAATGGATTGCATCATAATGTAGTTTATAAAAAAGGATACTGGCATCTTATAATCCAGTGACACAAACTGATCTGGCTTTGTAAAGTGCAAAGATTGCCTATTTAACCTGGTTGATGCTTTTGAAAGAGACACAGAGACATTGGATGAAGACAGATTTGTACATAGTACCTAAATGACCTACTCAAAACTTTTGACACTATCCCATGTTGTGGAATTATTAATAAACTGACCCAGCTAAATATAAACCGTTACATAACTCATTGGATAGCAAAGTTGACTGACAGTCAGGACCTACTCAATCATGGATGGTGACACACTTCCCTCAAAAAAAGCTGTAATGTCCTTCAGGCCTCTATTCTGGGACCACAACTCTTTGACATGTACTTTACTAACATCAAAGCTGAAATAAAGTCTCTCTGGCTGGTCATGATTGCAGTTGACTGCAATTTCAACGCTGTCATCAACAATCAACACCAATGATCTCAAGAGGGTCCTAACCATACAAATTTATGGTGTCCGGACCACTGACCAAAGCATACAAAAGAAAAGTAGTGCTGTAGTCTTTGGAAAAACCAGAACACCACTGCACCTGCCACATAAATGACAGCCACTGTTAAAACAGATACTGCCATTAGAGAGTAGGCACAGTTATGAATATCAAACTCTACTATGACCATCCATTATCCTCTAACATTAGGATATCACTAGGACAGTGGGTCTCCTTTTGATCTAAGACCAAGTACTATCTGAAAGAACACAGATGCCTCACAAAATATTTTTTTCACACAAAGTCATTGATTTGAACTGCTTCCCCTCCCCAAAGAAGGAATCAGACAGAAGGCAATTTTTGATGAGGGGGTCCAAAAAATCTGCAATATAGTCAGTACTTGTATGTATTTATTTATTTATTGTTTTACTTGATCACAGGGTGAAGACATTCCGGTAATTGATATTGCAGAACATGGTCTGTCAGATACAACAAATAATCATGGTTAAATATTACATTCAAATATAAAAAACTATCATATCTGACTATTAGTCTTATGGATTTTTGTAGTAACTTAGTTAAATGTCATGTGTTTGTTAGAAGACAAACAGTAAGATGCATGTCAAAGTAAAGAACAAGTGACAGAACACTCAGGTGCTAGAAATTATTGATAAAACAATGTTTACAAAATGTAAAATCATCAGGTGATGAGAAAGGCATTTTTTAATCTTCCATCATAATATGCATGGGTAGCTTTGCAATACTGTGTTGTTGCTCAGATTTCTGATTGCCTTATTAAAAAGACAGGCATAAAGGGTATGGGAAGGCACGTTTTTCTGTCCGTCAATTATCTAGCACAGTAGACTGTATGAAAAAACAAACCATTTCAGACTTACTTTCTCTTTTCATTAAAGTATTATTATTAGTATTTCTTTCTTTATATTTTTGTTAATAGAGTAGTCACACTATACCTGTGACTTATTTACAGGGGAGAACCAAAGTAAAAGTAACAGAACCATAATAAATAATAAATAAATAAATTAAAACATACACACATACATACATACATTAATAAATATGAAACACATAACCGATTAAACCTGTCTGTTTGTAGTCATATATTACAACAGAAGACCTTGCAAACATGGCACAATGTTTGTGACATATATTTATATACAGTCATATGTGGCAAGAAGCAGCTATGTCTGAGGGAGCAACAAGACATGGGTAGCCATATTCAAGATATCATGTATTAGTGTTACATTCATATTTAAGACTGAAGCGTCAGAGATCACAGTTTGCTACAGACACCCTTATGTGAAGATTCACTTCAATGCATAGACTTGTACTTTCGCTTGTTATAGGTTATGGACATCAAAGCCCATAGCAGGTACACTGCCTCCTTTCAGTTACCAGGGGTTGGTGTCATTGTTGTGAAGGCACTAGTGTATAATTCTAATTACTTATTCATATTATATTGCTTGTTTGTAAGTCTGGGTTTAAAACATGTTTTCAAGCTTGAAAATACAAATAATCCAGTTTTATAGCAAGGTCCTGAGTTGTTGCGCTGTTGTGGTTACATTACTAAAAAAAGATAATGTTTCTTCTGTAGCATCATATAATGGTAACATACAAACATTTTTAATGACAATGTAGCTGGATAATGTGCAAATGACAGGTACATATTCAGCAACAGAGGCTGTTGCAGTGGGAACTCCACCTTACCCTGAGGCACAGCAACATCAGACTTGTTAATAACACAGAAGGGGTGAAGGTGGTTTTGTGTGTGTGTGTGTGTGTGTGTGTGTGTGTGTGTGTGTGTGTGTGTGTGTGTGTGCGCATGTGGGGGTGAGGGGGGAGTGGGCTTCACCACCCACATGAAAGCACTTATTTTTAGAAAGCGGCAACTGACATTCTTCTAGAAGTAGCTTTTGTAATAGGTGAGCCTCCATTATAAGCTCAAAAGAAAATCTTGAGAGGTTGCATTAATGTACCTAGCAACCAGTAGATTCATTAACAATGGTGCTGTTCATTAATCTGACATTATAATTTACAGTGCAGAGTAATTAAGATACAGTGGGTTATATGAGATGTTTGTCCTTCTCTTCAGCGTACTTTGCTAAAGATATTATGATTCCTGTGTAACAACTATTGCTAGTTCATATGTGCACATTCTGACCTGAAGGCATATATAACGTTCTCAGTGTTCCTTTACCATTGCTGTCCACAAATGAGTCAGAGTACAACAAACTGTGATGTAGGGTACTGTGACAAGTGCTCACATTATGTGCATTTCATAAATAACTGCACGCTGTACTGTTGGTTTCATACAAATAAATATATAAAACAAAGTAGCTAGCAGATTGAGGTTTCCATGGTAACATGATGCCTTGGGAATAAAGGACAAGAACTTAATTACTTCTCAAACTATGAGCAAATCCTACTCTGTGTGTGAATGTCTACCCACACATAATATTTTATATTAAATAATAAACCTATGCCATCTAAAATGCCAATAAATACATTTCACTTAAAAAGATTGCTTTAGCTTCATTTCACTACTACTATGGCAACACTGCTTGGGCTAACATAATATATATTGCTAGATGGATTCATTGTTGTACCAAGCCGAGTACTATGCTATGACACAATTTATGCATCTTATGTTTCTACAGCAAGACAGCACCTGTGCTTGTGTATTAGAGTCCCCAGCTATCAAAGAACCTTCAAATGGGACAACCATTTTCTTGCATGTTGTATTTTACAGGTGTTACTAAGGCAACAAAATAGATTGCAATATTTATGCAATATATCAGTCACGAATCTGTCATCATTAATGTTAGTCTAGCTAACCAAATAATAGCTGTCACCGTGACGCATGAAATGAGATGTAAGCATTCATTTTTAAAGAATGCTACTAATACTTTTCTATTCCAAAGGACAATCACATGTGGAGCCATAAGTAAATAATGTTTTGTGTTAATGTAGGGGGCTAATGAAAGCACAAGACTCTTGAACTAGATTCAAAGAGCCTGCTGTTAACCAAAACACCTGCCAACCCTAACAGAGCGCAATAGGAGGCTTTGGCATGAGGGTTGTATCATGCAGGCAACAATTTGAGGTGACTAGTGTTAGAAACAAAAACTCTTTCCATTGTGTTCTGTGTTTTCATCTGGAAACAAAATACTTCTTAGATAATACCACTGATTTCTCTGTATAATATTTCTCAATACCTCAGTGAAGACAACTTCTACAACCTACTTATGTATTTCTCTCATTGTTACCCCATATTAAATGACTGTCACTGTTATAATTGTGTTTGACTTTTGGGAAGACTGTTCTTTTTCCAGTGGTCAATCTTGAGTTAGTTTGGACAAAAAAAAAAAGAATCTTGCATTGTCAAGCATCACATACATTTGGATAAGTTCATATAAGCTACAGCAGTGACCTAAAACTGACCATTTGGACTTTCTGATGAAAATAAATATATTTGCACACCTCCCACTTTCCAACCCATGGAACACCAGCAGATTATCTTAAGACTTTTCTCTGTGCAGTGCTGAAGTAAGTGATTGAATACATATACTCACGGGAAATCAGGAGGATCAAAGGCTGATTTTATGACCCCAGCATAAATGGCAATAATTGAGACGATCACACAGCCAAGGAAGAGCAGTGCAAACTTGTTGACATATTTCACCCCGACAAACACAACCAGTGCCATGAATGACAGCATGCAGGAACCATAAACCCGCATGTTGTTCAGGAGTGCAGCTGCCTCTCCACTTGCATCTTCTGCTTTAAAGATGGCAGCCAGTGGGCAAAGATAAGTCTGTGATAAGGACAGAAAAAAAACACGAGTTATAAATTAGAAACAAACTAACACAGTGCAGTTTTGTAAAAAACAATGAGCAAGAGCTGCTTTAGCACTTAACATATTTTAAAAGTGAGGCGATAAAACTGCTATAACACATATTGCACACCTTTCAGTAACTGTTTCCATGAAGGGTCCAAACACGAAAAGTATGCATAACATACTACATGTTATATGACAGATTCTCTGCAGCACACTCTCTACACTTGTTTCATGCAGATGCCTTTTTTAAAATCTTGAAAACATTGCAGTAATGTTCATAGTTTTTTTTCATCTAATGTGGTTCCCAGTTAGTAAACAGGAAGAAAAGAAAAGACACAAGTGCATGAAAAAAAAATGGAAGAAAGCTTTAGTCAGATAATAATAATCCATTGCCACTTCAGGTGTACAAGTCATGTATTTATACATTTTTAATAACTAATTTATTCGATTTAAAGTTGTGAGGGAGCCATATCCTAGCACCCAGTGGTGAAACTATATTGATGGGAGATAGGAAATTCACCCCGGGGATCACTTCTGTGGCTCTGTGCGACAGTGGCACAAGAAAATAATTTTCTTGGATGGCGAATGCCAGGGTACCTTTTGGCTAGGTTTATATAGGCCCTAGGGACAATAGCCTAGTACCTACCTATGAACCTATGGGTAAGGTGGAGAACTAATTGTGAATGGGATGCCAGTCACTTGCAAGATGTGTATATACAGACAGAAAAACAGACATGCGCACATATATACATACACAAACACACACACACATACAGAGGCATGAACATATACACACACTTGTGATCACACATAGACACACACTCAGAGACTGTGTCTTTAAGATGTGGGAAGGAATCAGATGAAAAGTCACTAAGACAAATGAAAGAAGAAGACTCTTGAACCACAGAAGCAAGCACTATAATGTCACAGGGCAAAACACTGCACCGTTATGGTGCTATTGTTAGCTGATAGTATGCATGCTTGTGAAAAGTAGCGGCCATAAAATACCTTTTAGTGTATAATGACATCATTTGTAGTGATTAAGAACTGTAATGATAGGAATGATGCATTTATTCTAAAAATCAAAACTGTAACAAAATTACTACTAAATGCAAATTCAATAAAAGCTTTGAGAAAATAAATATGTATTTTTCTAATGCAGTGGTCTGTCGTGTGATGATGACTGGCATTCTGATTACAGTTAGTACTGGCTCACACACAGTGAATCAATGTGTTTCTTTTTTTTTTTCTGTAGCAATACTCAGATATGGAGGAGACTTTGTAATTCTGTATGAATGCAACACTGCAGTTGTCTCACATGAAAAGCACCGAGCGGTATTTATAGGCGCAGAAAAAAAATAAGAAATTCATCAAAAAAGGGATCCAGACTGAGGATTACAAGAAGAATACTGGCTGAACACTGCACATGTTTCAGACTCTTAGCCAAATGACCCTGATTCAGCTAAGTGGAACTGTGGCATTCCTTCTACCTTTGTGATAAAAATGTACCACCATTAAAAAGAAACACATTTTTATCATAGTCCTACCCTTAGATTACCTGCTATCTAATTTATGCAAATCATCATTTTAAGCTTGGGCCATAAAGAAAGTATTTAGTTTCTTAACTGACTTCCTGGGGCGCCATGCTTGTTTATGACATTCTATTCATCAACACTCTAATATCTAACAAGTAATACTGGGTTCCTGCCTTTTGCATTTTAAGGCCAATATTGCATAGGAATTTCTCCTTTCCCTGAAATTTAGCAATCTCAGAATAAGTATATGTATGTAATAGGGGAGTGGGAGAGCAGTCCCCCAAATCGGAGGGTGCAAAACAATGCCTTTTAGTGATTTTTTTTTAATGGAATGTGTTTCTGTTTCAACCATTATGCTTTCTTCTGATCACAATTATGAGTGAAGATAAAAAACAAACCTGGAACAAACTTCCTGTACTACAGTGGGAGAACACACATTGGTACGTAGCAGTTAATATTTCTGATAATGAAAAGATCAACCTGTGGAAGCTATGCCTCCCCCAAAGCCGTATGTAAAAAATGTTATCTTATTCACTATTCACTACTTTTCCGGAAATGAGATACCAAAAGCCCCGCAAAAATAAGCAAATATTCTATGCGAAAAGATGCACTCTCCCCTCTCAGTTATTGCAGCTTATGACAAAATTGCATACAGATAGAGATTCACCATCCTCATTTCTGCTGCTGTTCCACTATGCAACTGATTAATTGATTTTAATTGTGTGCAGTATTTAAGTGAATGTTTGATGTAACATTTCTTTTGGTTCTGAAGAAGTTTTTTACGAAAGTGTTGAATAAAGTGGAAGTTACGCTAGTGTGTGGTTTCATATTTTCCAGCCTTGAGCAGGTTCTTTTGATTTATTTTAAAATGTATTACTGGAGCTTTTCTCCTTGGGTCTCCACTGAAAATAGGCCACAAGCCCAGCTGGACAAACCCAGTTAACAAATGTCAATAAATAAATAAAATAAATAAATAAATAGACAAGATGTTGAATAGTACAATTTGCAAATACATCAAAAACATGGGTACTGTTAGAAACAGGATGAATAAAAGTGTTGCATCTGTCAATGTGGGTACCAGCTTTGCAACAATGGCATCTGAAAGTGCCTTTTCTTACCGAGGGTGTCTGGTGACCGAAGCCATTTTTATTACATAAGAGGCTTTTTATTATCCATTTGTTCTTGTACGAGAACCTGGGTTTGTCTCCTATGATATTTTTAATCCTCTCATCAGCAGTCAATATAGGCCAATATTTTCTAATGGTGTCACGCACTTGTTTATTATCAGTGCTATTCATCAAAAGGCAATTAAGTTGTGAATTACTGTTCTTATGTTCACCAGAGGATGGAATGGTCAATTATTCAGTACAGTAAGGATGGCCCTTAAGGCTTCTCATATTCTTAAGGTCAGTGGTCAGCTTGAGGTCTGACAATTTATAGTCCCTTGCACGTAAATTATGGTGCAATTTGTCACATTCTGTGATAAAGTCAATCTCTGACGTGCATAAACATGAGACCCTTGTGGCTTGATTTTCAAAGATATTTTTAAAAATATTGTTGAGTTGCATACCCTGGCAATGTAGGTAGTAGTTTCTCCAGGTGCCCTTCCTATGGAGGCATGTCTGTATGCCAGTTTCCGGATGCAGCATCACCTTTACATCAAGAAAATCAATAACTTCTTTGGAGTAATCAACTTTAAATACAAGAAAATGAGTGTTATTGTTCAGATAGTCAGTAAAGGAAATCAGCTGGCTAGCCCCCTTCCATAAAATAAAAATATCATCTACAAAATGTCCATAACAGAGTAGGTGTTTATGCCAATGATTGGAATCACATAATACCTTCTCTTTCTCCTACTGGGTTAATACTAGATTCGAATAACTGTTAGCACAGGGGGTGCCGATGGCAACCCCCCATATCTGTAGGTAAAACTCCTGCCCATACACAAAGATGTTATTTTCTAGCACCAGCTCCAACAGGGGGCATATGAGGTCCGTAGAGATACCTAGATATCTGAGGAACTGATGGATAGCTTCAGTACCAAATTGATTCATATCCTTCAGATCCTTAACCTAACATCTCTGGGCCACTCTTGATAGATGACCTATTGAAAGAGAGAAACCATGAACACAAAGAAAACTCAGTGTGGCTGTGAATAATGTCGACTGTTTGGTAAATGCACTTGATGATGATGATACATCTTCTGATAGTGCAGAGGTGAGAATGGATAGATTAGCCTCTGAGGCTACTGGTGTAGATCTACATGACGCTGGCCCAAGCCATGCGTCTCAGACTCCGTCGATGTTGGAATACAACTCTAACATCTCGTTACAAGCAAGTACTTGACCAAAAGAAGGAGCGATCCACACTCCATCAACTGGCCTCTACCAGTTTTTTGCAAATAACAGTTCCACCCGAACCCCAGAATGCAGAGCCAGGAAAGGAAATGGAAAAAAATGATGTAGACTTAGTTTTCAATCTCTCTCAATTAACATTATGTCCTGAACATATATCCTTGCTTACCAAGGGTCTGAGTTTTATACCAGCACTATCATCTGGTTTGAAATAATTTGTTATAGCCCTAAGGCTATTTGGAAGAAATATCACCCTCAGGTCAGTTTTTGGTTCAGGGAATTATCAACCTACCACTTGTTATAGAAAACAGAGCCTTTTTACACCTGTAAACCACCCTACAATAGATTTATTTATACATCTTTATGAAACTGAGTTAGCCAAGTCAAGAGGAGATGGCAACCAGCAAGGAGGCTTCTATAATGGGTTCATGTCATTTGATCGACAGTTCATTTCACTGACAGTTCATTTCACTGACAGTTCATTACATCGACAAGCATTTTAGGTGGGGGGCTTCACCCCCCATACCCCCCAATGTGGGGGCTGTGCCCCCCCACCCCCCCCTAACTATATATATAACTCCAGGGTCGCACAACATTGGGGAAGGGGGCAAATGCTTGTCGATGTAATGAACTGTCAGTGAAATGAACTGTCAGTGAAATGAACTGTCAATCAAATGACATGAACCCTCTATAATATGACATGACAGGAATGGGATGCCCTCAAGGAGCTCAGAGAAAGAGAAGATCTGGTGATTAAACTGGCTAACAAAGGAGGAGGCATTGTGGTAATGGACTCTGAATGGTATACAAGGAAGATGAATCTGATGCTGTGTGATATGCAGACTTACAAGAAATTAGATAAAAAAGAAGTTGACAGGATGATTAACAGCTTCAGCAGTCACTTATATGAGTTACTCATGGAAAGACAACTAAACAAAGATCTATATGATTTTTTGAAGTAATCCACCCTACCATACCAGCCATCAGTGGACTTCCTAAGATTCAAAAGGACCCTATAGATCCCCCGCTACTGCCCATAGTGGTGGGAAGAGGGTGGATAACAGAACTTCTTTCGATGTACATTAAGAATGAGTTGAAAAAAGCCCTACCACAAGCCACCATGGTATTCAAAGACACAGGTAGTTTCCTAACTGACCTAAGAAATAAGATTAAGGATCTGAAGGATATGAGAGACTTACTATTAGTAACGATGGATATCAATAGTTTATTTACGGTTATTCTAAATCAATTTGGTATTGAAGCTGTATAGAAGATGACAAGTGCCTGTATGATACCATATGCTTTTCAAGGATACTGCTGATAACTTAAAAGGCCAGTGTTATGACGGTGGATCTAAAGATGCCTTAGAGGGGCTTTGTTCAGTTTCTTAGCCTTCTGTTTTTGTTTAGATTAAACCTTGTATGATTTTGGTCAGTTTCCTGGCCTTCTACTGTTGTTTGCATCAAGCCTTGGAGGATTTTGGTGAGTTTTCTGGCCTTCTGGTGTTGACTGGCTCTATCCTTTTCTCTTCAGGTATCAGCTGTTAGTACAGTTTAGAACACATTCGTTCTTAAAATACACTGGAGGTAGAAAGAGGTAAAAATACAGGTTTATTTGCAGAACAAAATGAAAAAAAAAAATGGAACATAAATATATTCCAGAAGGCTTTTCTCATTTAATTGCACAAGTTATTTACAATGTACACAGTATCTTCTATGCAAGGTCCTTAGAGGGATTAACATTGCAACACCTCAGTTCCAATTAGCCCCTACAGCAGCAGGCTGTCAAACAATAGGATATGTCTCATAATGTACCTCTGACTGAGGAACCATCTTCTCATATCTCTGCTTCAAGGTTACATCTTTTTATACAAGCTTAAATCGATAATCACTATTCTATTTAGCATAGCATCGGCCTAGCTAATTTTCATAAATCTGCAGTAAAACTAAAGATATTTAAAGACACATTCACTTTTTCAAATACAAGATGACACAAATGTCATATACCTCATTAGACTAAGACTCCATATGGCTCTACGCTTCCATTCTGAGTCTAATCCACACAATAACCAGGAGAATCAAAATAACATGCAACATTTTTATTTAAGGTAAAATTACACAATGTGACATGCCCACAGCAATTTAAAACTACTTTGTGTACATCAGCATGGAAAAAAAAATAAAAAATCAAGGTAAAGATATTTGTTTCTATCCAGAAAACATACAACTTTCTACTCCCTTAGCATCAATTACAAATATTTTTTTTCTTTACAATTTCAAATTTCTTTATGTGTTTTACAGATACCTTAACAGAACATGATATCTCTGCCTCTTTGTCCATGAACTGGAAATGGAATACTGTAGCAAAAACTGCTTACCCTATCCTAATTCTCCTGGATCTGGTTGGTAAAATGGTACTCCTACTTTAAACCCAGCAGAAGGGACTTGTATCAAGTAACCACATCTGTCCTTGCCAAACGAAGGACCACTTCTAGTACCTACTATGGCTTGTTTCCAAACCTTTATTCCATATTTAGTGCAGTTGTGTTAACTTGTTGCCATCTGTTTGCCTGCATTACAGTGTTCGAGTCCTGTCTTGTTCTTAGATTATTTTCTTGCTATTTCAGTAAGGCTTAGTTGACTTTTTCTTTCTTTCTGTTTTATGTCACTTTTATGTCCCTTTTTATTTCTTAAATCATGAGAACATATTTCACTAACACTTCTTTGCTGGAAATCATCCCTCTTCCATAACCATACCAGCTAATGTAACCTTCTTCTCCCCTTTCTGCTGCCACCACCCCTGTTCCTTCCACAGACTAGATCAAAGCAAAAAGAATGTTTACATGGCCTATGAAAAAAGGACTGTTACTGCAATAAGCCAATGCACTATTACCATGAAATTCTTCCTCTTATTCTCAAGGCAGGCAGAAGCAGTTTAGCACTGGCAATGGGTTTCACCCTGTAATTCAGGGTTTGAATCAGTCAGTCTCTATTTACCAGATATTAAACTCTGAACAAGTTACCAAACAAGACAATACTGTTTAGTTGCTCCTGAAAATAAACATTTGTATCTAGTGGATTTACATGATAGATAGATAGATAGATAGATAGATAGATAGATAGATAGATAGATAGATAGATAGATAGACAGATAGATTGACAGGTAGATAGATAGTTTGATAGATAAAATGGTATTGCACTCCACATAATAAATTTCTTCTACAGAATTCCTAAGCTCACCATAGCTTATCTTTATTTAAACACCTTTATTAAATTATCACTTAAGATACAGGCAAACATACATTAACAGAAAAGAAAACAAATAATTTTAACATTTTTCCATTTAAATTCAATACATATCACATATATTTTCTTTGGTTCTATCATCAGTCCAACATTACAATAAAATTCTGAATTTCTGCCATCCCTTAAACCTCACTCTTCCTCCTGAACATTATTATGCATGTATCAGTCCCACACTTTCCATTTACTTCTACATAATTTGCATCTTACATTTTCTTAAGGTCTCTCTTCCAGTTCTTCTTCTCTTTTGTAATATTCAATACCTCAAATGCAGCTAGTGTATACTTTGGTTTTCATTTTATAGTAATTGTTTTTTGGCAACCAACAGATTTAAACTTAACAAGGCCTTGGTATGTCTAGGCAATTCAGATCCTGTAACCCAGCTTGAAAGAATCATTTCCTTACTTATAGCCATTTGCTCACCCAATATTTCTGATAGAGTACTCCTTAGGACATTTTTAAAATCTGCCAACTCATATTTCCCAGTTATCTCTTTCTTCTCCATTACACCTCCAACATTTGCTAGCTACCTGATGAAAAATTCTTTGAAGTCTGCTTGGGGTATAAAATACCTACGCAAACACTTCCAAGCAAAGATTCTACACCCTCTGGACTTGGTTGCATACCTGGAACCATACATGTGTCTTCCCGTTGTTTTCTTGTAAATTGCTTTTCCAGTCTCACTTCCCAATCTTTTCTAACCTCGTCTGCTTGATTCTTATAGTTACCATGCAATATTTTACATGCCCTAATAATTACAACCTTTTTGCAGTTGCATCTGTTCTACATTCAGCTAAAAACTCAGAGCAGGTCTGTACTCTGTGATTAATGTGGTAGGAAAGGCAGTCTCTAGCCTGCAATCCAAATGCCTTCTTGACCTCATCCCATTCTATTACCTTTCCTGCTGGACTTATTTGCTCCCAGTGTCTTGGTTCCATTGCCGTTTCTGTAGTAAGTTCCAATGCCCTCTTGCTTACTTTCTGTATCCCTGCATGCAGTAATCCCTATTGGCAAAATCTTCCTTCTCCATTCTTGTATTGGCTTAGTTCTTAGAATGCTTTCTGCTAATTTATGAATATAACATTCTGTACAGTTGTCATTATTCTCTTTAAGGATCTACATCGAAAATCCAACTCTCTCTCTCTATTTCTTGAACTTCTCCCTTGCTTCATCATCATCCCTTTCCTTTCCACTGTGAATTTATGTATATGAGCCTTAACTGTATACCTCTAAAATATCCCTTCAAATCAGGTAAACCTAAACCACCTTGTTCTATTGGAAGGATCAACTTATCCCTTATCTCTTACTCCAGTCCCTCCCAGATAAATTCCTTCAATTCTTTATTATTGTCTACAACTGTTCCTCATGTTGATAAAAGTATACCTAACCCATAAATAAGACTAAAGGGACAAAAAACATTTTCACTGCTTGCATCTTACTATCCATGTCCATAAATCAGAGTTTCTAGTATCTTAATGTTTGTATTATCTTTTGTTTATTCTCTTCTCTTCTCTCATATCCCTAGCTGCCATAACATAAGCAGTTTTAATCCATACTCTGAAAGCTGAAACGATTTGTGTGTGGGTTCATAATTTACAGCTATAGCCTTTGTTTCAACTTCATTAATTTTATTTCCCGAAACAACTTGAAACTGTCTCAAGATGTTCCACAACAATGAGATGTCCTTTTCTGGATTTATCGGATACAAAATAATACCATCTGCAAATAAAGCCAACTTTTCTTGATTACCATACCAAATATAGCCTTATATTTCTGAGTCCCTTATTTTCTTTGCCAGTAGCTCTAAACATAAGGAAAATAACAAAGGGGAAAGAGAACACCCCTGCCTGGTTCCTGTGTTCAAACGCAGTTTAACTGAGAGGAGCCCTTTGTCCATAGTTCATAGGTAGCTCGTAGGTAAGTACAAGGCTAATTGTCCTTGTAGGACATTTTAAGCCTAGACAATTTCCCTCAAATGTGAGAATCAAACCCTGTACCTTGCATCTATGAGGTAAATGCTTTAATCATTATGTCAATCCCCAACCCAGCTCTATATGAGGCTGGATCTGAAGGATGTTTGCCATCTTCAGGTAATGCAGCTACTACAGCTTTCTTCCAAGAGGTTGGTGCTTCCTCTACTTTAATTCTTGCCTCTGATCCATTATATATCTTCCTAATTAGCCTTATTATTCTATCGGGGAATGCTAATGCTTCCAATGCCCTACACACAAAATCCCAGCTTACTCTAACAAATGCTTTCTCTTTCTCACCAAAAACAGAGGTATTTTCTTATATTCTGCTTCCCTCTGGAAAAGCATTTTTCCATTAATGTTGTCAAATGTTTGTCTTCCCGCCACAAAAATACACTGATCCATGTCTATTACTTTTTGGCCATTCCTTTGCTAGTATAGACATAAACACTTTATAATTTGGGTTTAAAATTTAAATGGATTTATATGAAGCTGAGTCTGAATGGTCTTTGCTATCTTTAGGTATTACAGCCACCACTGTTTTCTTCCAAGATGTTGGTGCTTCTCCTCCTTTTAAAATACTGTTTTAAATACTTTTAAAATACAGAAACTTCCAAATCTTTATAGCATAGATTATCTTTTTGTAGTGCTTTTTCACAAAGTACCTTACAAAACAGATGAAACTGAAAAAAAAAAACAAATGCTAAAATGTGGAAGTATATGGTGTATATTATTAAGGTAATAATAATAATACAATATAAAATTATGTCACAGTTAAAGTGAACATCGTTAAACTTATCAAAAAGTAGTATCGCAAAATCACAAAAAAATATTTCAAACAAAAACTTACTTAGACAATGTACTACATTACATAGTTCAAGTTCAATACTGAACACTAAATAAAGAGCTATAAAACAATAAAAGCAAAAATTAATTGGAAGTAGAGAAAGTCTATAGTACACTCCTCAACTTTTCAGATTTTTTTGGTCTGTTCCTCATAAAATATGTTCTTTTATAGCAAATTATAGAGGACTGAAGTCACTAAATAATAGGTTCATAGGTTCATAGGTAGGTACTAGGCTATCTGCCCAAGGACATTTATAAGCCTAGCCAGAGTGTGTCAGCTTTCGCCGCCCCATTGATTAATTAACTGATCCTCTATCAAACAAGGCCAATGAAGTGATCCCCGGGGTATATTTTCTGTTACCCATCTACTTGTCAAGGTTTCTCTTGAAGAGTGTTAGTGAGGGTCTCTGCCTAATGTAGTAAGGAATTTTGTTCCAAAGCATGGGGAGTCTCTGTGACAGGAATCTATCCCTTCAGCATGTTCTATTTATTGTTGTGGCGAGGTTTAGCTCACTAGAGCGAGTGGCTCGCAGTGACTTGGATTTCTTTAGGTGCAGCATGTCCATCAATTCTGAGATGGACATGGCTTTGTATGTCAGGCAGAGATCATCTCTGAGTACAGCCGGAGTTTTTTCAGTCAGGCTGCATAGGACATATGTTTCAGGCCAGTAATCCTCTTGGTGAGGTACTTTTGTGGTCTTTCCAGCTGTTGGAAGTGTCTTGTGAGGTACATCCCAAATGGGGCATTGTACTCTATGATGGATCTGATGAATGATGAGTACAGGGGCACTATAACCTCTTTATTTCTAGATGCGAACCCTTTAGTAATTAGATTCATTTTAATAATAGATTGTAATGACATTCATTTAAGTTTCAGACTTCATATCCTTTAGAAAATTTTATGATAATGCAAAACCCATTATTGCAGCAACATTCTAAGTTTGTAAAAGCAATATTTAAAATCTGCCCCCGATTTGGGGCCTTTCCCTCATTATTTTTGAGTTTGTCCATAATTCTCGGGCTTAGAGGTTGAGAGGTTCAGTCTGCAGATAGCCATTTCAGAACATTCCAGCTGTATTAACAAGTACAAAACACAAGTTTAGCATCATTATTTGAGATCTTTAGATGCATGACAGATAATGAACTTCTCTACACCTTCTCGAATACCAGCTCAATAAGGATTCAGTTTGTTGAATTCTGCTTCAAAATGTTGAACTCCCTCACCTATCAACCAGCACAGTTTCTAAGTGCATAACAGTAGTGATTTCCTTTGTTTTATGAATTTTTCTTTTCTTTATTGTTGTATGTCTGTGGATTTGATACATATATGTTCAGGGATATGGGGGGGGGTTAACCCTCGCATGCGGAGTGCAGAAGAGCTTGCCTCCATGAAATGAAAACGTACTTTTATTTTTTCATCAGGTTGAGATCCCACCAAGTTGAACTCAGCAAGTTAGGTCTCCAATGAGGTGGACATAAGGAAATATAAGTGAAGCCAGAGAATGTTTACAACCAAGCATCTGTAGCCAAACATACACCATGTAAGTTGTTATAAACATTTAACGAGGTAACATTTTACCCAGCACACAAATAACAATATCCTCTTAGCAACGTCAATGACTGATTTGGTTTATTTTAGTACTGAGTTCCCCAGGCTGGTGTTAGCTTCATTGGAAGTATGCACCAGGTACAGATGTTTGAGAATAATGGGATCAGGCATTGGCTTATATACCAGGCCAAGGTCACCCCTTAGTAACCTACATGTAACAGAATATAATGTGGTTTCTATAACTTTTCAGAACGGTTTTAGTTGTTCAACCCTGCAATTTTTTATTAAGCGAAATACTGTTATAATTTGTTTTGGATGGGAAAATTCTCTTTCTAGAGTGACTAGAATTTGAGGGCTGCAGAACTTGCTTTTGTGATTTTTGGTATATGCACGCTGCTGAAAGTTTAAACTGGTGTAAAGCATTATTCCTAGACCCTTAACAATATTGTCATTTTTTATGGTTTGACATTTTCTAATCATAATTTATATTAATTTTGCCAGGTCTCATGATGTTTTAATTATTTACATTAAACACAAAGTCATTACTTCTACTACTCTTCCTACTGACTTCACAGTAACCCAAGCTTTCAACTTAATAGACATCAATATGCACCAGCCATTTTCAGAAAGTCTTCCAGCAAACTAGTTCTTAACTTTGGAACCCCTGTCACATGGGATTATTGTTTTAGGCAATAGTTTAAACTTTCAAAGACAATGTAAAAAAACACATTTTGACAAAGAAAATGCATGTGTTTGCATAAACAGATAAGATAAGATGCTCCTCTTACTTTTCAGCTTATATTATTTCTTACTCCTGTCCCACCTTACTTGAGTGTGGTAACCCTAACCCTTCTACCGCCCATAACACCGATCTTACACATTACCTTACGAAAACCCTTTCCCTAATAGTACCACTTTGCAAGACACATGGGTACACACAATGAATAACACTACACACACACACACACACACACACACACACACACACACACACACACACACACACACACACACACACACACACGTGCGCGCGCACACATGCATGCACACACATATACTCTGACCTAGCTCTTAGTATAACCAATGCCTATCCTTCCCACCTTAGTAGTTTGTGCTAACCCTAACCCTGCCCCTAACTATAATATTCATCTTAAATTAGAAAAAAAACTTCCCATAATACTACTGCTATTCAGAAAACATTTGAGATGAATGTGGTTGGGTTTAGAGCAGTGCACTGGAAAAGGAAACGTGTTTCCTTTTTCAATGTACTGATCATCAATGCCTTGTTTTAGCAATATTATGATCGGTCAATGTGCTTTGATTGCTGTCTTTTTTACCAACCAAGTTACATGATGGCCAATCATTATGTTATTTTTTTTCTTTAATTAAAATGTGAACTGAGTGTAGCTCCTCAAATCAAGGCAATTTTCAGGCAATTTTGCAAAACTTTGCAACTTAAGAAAAATAATCTTTCTAGCACTTAAACATATACATACAATTACCATCACAGGGGTGTTACTCCCTTAAGAAATATAATTTTCAATCAGCTAATTTATTGAGAATGCAGCCTATTGCTATTTTTTTAATTGTAATAAGCTGAAATATTAGAGAGATCAGATCCTCTATACATAATAGTGAAAGCCAGTCATTCAGTTGTGTCAAATACCCATACAATCCTATGAAACCCAGACAAGCAATTTATTCCAAAATACCCATGTCTGCATGACAAGCAAACCATGTCTTCCAATAATCTTTTGCAGTCCAAACCCATAGGGGTTATGTTGGGTTATCCTCACCAGGCAAGGCCTGTACCTCTAAGAGATGTGATCATTATGAGTCAACCAACACCCTAGGCAGAGGTAGTCCATTAGCCCATACATCCACGATAAATAAAGTCAAACAGCAGATATGTCCCATCATCTACTGCAAGTAGTTTTTATTGTGGCACAGTAGTGCCCCTTCTAAACATATTTGACAACCCGGTATCTCAAACTACTAATGGGGATCTTTCCAGTTTAACACTACAATGTCATTATTCATTGAAGACTTTGCCTTTTGTAACAGGAAATTCAACAACTCCTAGAAGCAATGGACATCCTCTAAAATTTATCAACAAAGACTCATAGTATACCACCATTTTACCACTGATAATTATTATGTCAATAACATACTTAATATTTCATATTATCAACTGGTAATGGTCCCTCTCTTGTCATTTATAACACACTAGTTAATTTGAAAACAAGAACTCATAGATAGATATATTCAGTTCAACTTACTAAATGCAGTATTCATTTACATAACAAAATGACACAAAGTTCAGCTAAGAGTGTCATTAACTTATAAACTTAATTACATTTGTTTCATCATGAGTTCCATCATCAATTCTCTTTTTCCTCATTTTCTATTTTACTACATTTGTCTTGCAGCTACTAAAGAATAACCACGGTCATACAAAATAACAATTCTGGATTATCCATACAATTTTGGGAGTATTCCATCCATTCTTGCCCTATTTCAATAACTTTTATGAAAATTCATTTGAGACACTTGTGTGCATGCTCTAATCCCTTTTAAAGCATAATTATTTTCATGTAAAGTTACTGACTGGTATACTCTGCCGAATGCCGATCCTTCCTGCATCAGCAAAAAGGTCACCACTTGGAAAAAAGATCTTCAGTAAAGTTGTATACATCAGCTTAAACTTCAAGTCATTCAGTTTACATACATGCACGACTTCACAGAATTGTGTCCATTGTTTAGCTGTTTGGGTAGAGTAATTGTCATCATAAATGCTAGTCTCTTTCCTATGCAGCAAATTTTTGCCAGGTTGCAAAGCTGAAAAAGTATCTTCTTAGTGACATACAATGACTAGAAACAGGACAATATATTTTTAGATCATCCAGCTAGAAGTCATGACAATGACAGAGGTAATCTGTTAGCTCATTCCAAAATGTTGTAGTTAGTCAGACAGGCAGGCATGCAGGCAGGCAGATCACTCTACTAGTCTGTCATTCATATAAGCCCTACCACCAGTCCTAAAGTTTACAGGGTTCCAATCACAAAACAAGTCTTTTCTCCTCATCTTGTTCTACTATTATTGCAGTAAGCATGACTAACTTCACTTAGGAATTATTAACTTGCTCTGAAATAACCTTGCTTTTTTGTTGTAGTGACAGAATGACATCTACTTATTCATAAAGTGAAATGTCTACATCATCATCCTCACCCATAATGATTTTACCCACATATTTCAACAATTATTTTTTTTCATAATTCCAGTAAAATAATCTCTAACAACAACAACAACAACACCATCATCACAACAGTGGTAACATCTTCTACTACCTTATCCACACCAGTGGTCTCCATCTTTAACACTCAAAGCCTCCATCTTTAAAACCACTAAAGGAACTTGATGCACTCCAGCTCTGTAGATCAGTATGTATGTATATATATATATATATATATATATATATATATATATCTATATATATATATATATATATATATATATATATACCTTTAAGAAGCTTTCCATGGGCTTGCACATGTGTATACATACTGAGCATGTACGAGCCAGACTGCCATTTTGTTGAGAGCTGTTGAGACGTAAGCATGCATGTATGTAATGGTCTGCCAATCAGTTTGTTTATATTTTATGTTGCTGCTATCCATCCTGACATGCTTCTATATAATAAAGCATATAAACGAATTACCCCACCTGTTCATCCTGAATCATAGCATAAGATGAGTGACATGGTGTCACAATGGCATCCAGAATCATGACCAAGAGGCACTTGCTTAATGCTGGAGGAATACAGAGGAATGGATCATCCCTACTGCACATACAACTCACAAAACAGGCCAGAAACTAATTCCAGGTACTAAAGTTTGCTTAAATGATTTCTTACTCGAAGAATATAAAACAAAGCACTCAGAACACTCAAAATGCATTTCTAGTTAAACTAAATGTCTTTAACTGCAACATATTGATAAAAATATTCAAAATAGTTATGAAAATGTTTGGAATAATATACAAATTGTATAAAATGTATAAAATAAGGAAAATGACTGCATTGTTTTGCTATGTGCTACTTTTTCACATTAATTAAAGCTATTTGAGATACCAGAGGTATACAGAGTGTTTGCAAGTTTGTGCAGTATAACAGTGCAGTTAATTCATAAAATACAGCCATTTCAAAGCATATTTCGCAAAGTACAGTATTTCAAAGAGTTTATTGTACATTTGAATGTTATTACAAGTAGCTGGTGTGTGTCCATGTTCATACATAATTACAAGGGCCACATTTGCAATGTGTTTAAGCATACTTTGTTGGCATTGCTGAAAGATTTTGAAAACCTGGTCCACTTGTATTTGCTAATGATATTGCAGAGAATTGCAGAGTGTTTAAGCAGGAGTATGATATTTTTATACAAGTTGCATTTTCTGATAAAGATGACCATACAAAGGCATTTATTCTGCTTAATTTAGCTGGTTCAGAAGCCATAGAAAGAGAGTGTTCATTTGTGTGTGCACCTGCTGTGTTTGCAGGAGAGGGGGAAAACTGTCATACAGTGGTACCAGATGAAACAAGGGACCTCAAGTGTTTAAAACATAAATTTAGAGAACTGTATAACCCTCAAATGAGTATTACAATGGAAAGGCACTTATTTTACAGAAGGGATCAAAAGCCTGGTGAAACTTTTGCAGCATATATAACTAACTTGAGAAGTAAGTCTAAAACATGCAGATTTGGTGCTTCAAGGAATGAGTTGATAAACGACAGACTTATGTGTAGTATTAAAGATGATGCAAGAAAGCTTTTGCTTTGTGACAGTGATTTGACTTTAAATAAGGTCATTGAGATTTGTCTGATATATGTGCTCACAGAAAAGCACACAAATATGCTTACAAATGAGAAATCCTTGCTTCCATTGTCTTCTAGTGCTAATGTTGATAGTATGCAGCACTTGGTTAAAATAAACAAGCACAACACATGTCAGCAACTGTGAGTCCTGTAACACTCCATGGTAAACACTGTAGCTTTAAGCAAATTCCAGAGCATGCATAGTCTTAGTGAAGCACAAGGGTGAGTCAACAAACTCAAAACATGTTCCCTCACCTACTCTCATAGCTGGCATTAGGCATCCGTGGAACCTGAGGCCACCCCGATTATCTCTCTGTGAATGAGGGCCCCTGTGAGCAGCCACGGGTTTCTCCTTCTCTTCCGTTCATTCCTTGGCACCTTGTGGATGCCCACATGGCTGCGTGATGTCACTGCACTATTGCAAACCCCCCCCTTTTTTTTGTTAAAAACTTGTCTGTAAGCTGCCCTCAATCAGGTCCCCTTCAGTGAAGCAAGAGACCTGATTGGCTGCAGGTGCAACAGACAGGGATATAAATTGTTTTTTTTTTAAAAAAAAAAAAAAAAGAAACAGGGAAGTGATGAAGCAAGGACTCGATTGGTCTTTGCATAGCACTTCCTGTGCCAGCTGCCTGTCTTCAGGCAACTGACTATCCCCTTCAGATCCTATAGTCTGTAGTTAAGTTGTGGTTGCATGTTTTGGGTATTTTAGTATGACAGTATTTGGCATTACATTTTAGCACAGATTCTCATAAGTAACGATATTGGAGTTGTAAAGCAGTACTCCAACGGAGAGATTAACCCCCCCCCAAACAATGGTAAACTAATGATTTACAATATACAGTGGGATATATATTTGACAAAATAATGTTGATGACTATGGAATGGCTAAATGTTACCTTTTAGAGTATTTCATTAGTTATGACATTTTTACAAATCATCTGTACACTTCACTGTATGATGTCTTAGCTGCTCTTGAACAATATCAATGTATGTGAAATTAAATTATTGTATATTTGTGTTATAACAAGGTTATGGCACTAAAGGGGCTGTTGAGATCCAAACCACAATAGTGCACCTTCTGGAAGTCATACAGGATGTACTTTGATTGATGGGTTTTGCTGGGAGACTGGGACTGTAGTTATATGATGGGAACCAAGTCATTCAGCTGCCTGAGGAAGATTCCAGTTTATATCAGTTAGTACAGTGGTATTTTTAACATGGAAACAATAGTAGGTGAGTGATCCCAGGGACCATAAGATGGCAAATCATGTGCACCTTGAAATATATACACTAAAAAAGTGTTTAAAGCTCCACCAAATCTGACAGATAAAGAAGTATATCTATCTATCCAAGGCCTGTATTTTGGACAGTATGGTAGCTTACTGGTTAGTCTTGTGTGCTCTAAAGCTGTACGGCTGACTCCTGATATCTGGTCATTGCACAGTCTTCTGCTGTGTAGTTTCCACCATGGCACAAAAACATGTTGATTGAATGTATTTTCTGTACCATATCTGGACTTTTGTGTACAATATATGTATGGATAGAGTACATTTGGTTGAATTTGCCATTTGCCAAATGATTTTCAGTGTCATAAGTGGTCAAATGTAAGTTTTGTGAAATGGTGGAATAGTCAAAGTGTGCAACATTAAATGTAAGGTAAGTGGGACTGGGTAGTAATATTAATACTGAAACGTTTATTTGTATTTTGGCAATGGGACTGTGTGTGTACCCCAGTGTTTGCAGGTTTGGATTAAAGTGATGCCTAAAGAAGGGAATAGGTGTGTTGGTATGCTTGAGTACTTGTATGGTGTGTGTGTGTGTGTGTGTGTGTGTGTGTGTGTGTGTGTGTGTGTGTGTGTGTGTGTGTGTGTGTGTGTGTGTGTGTGTGTGAGTGTGTGTGTGTGTGTGCGTGTGTGTTTTCTGTAGTGGTACTTGTAGGGAAAGATTTTTACAGTACACTAGAGCATAGAGTTGGGGTTAAGAACAAGGGTAGGATTAGGGCTAACACAAATGATTAAGCTGGGGGGGGCAACCACAGCAAGTTATGTTATACTGATATTTTATAACACATCAGTCAAGCCAACAAAAGACAGTACAACAATCTTGTGTACTTAATAAACCAGGTGGGTAATAATTCTCATTTATATTGGCTTTAAAACTGAAAAATATTTCTGGTTATAGTAACAGTGTTTTGTCAAATAATAGGTGTTACAATTTCATTAAATGTCTTACCATTGGCATAGTGCCCTTGGCCTAATTAAATCCTGCTGGTGGACTTTTTTCTTCACTAGAACTAACTTCATAGGCAGGTTTAGGCACATGCAGTACCAGTGGCTGCCGTGTGTGTGTGTGGGGGGGGTTAATCATTTTTAACTGTGTGGGGGAAGAATTAGGAGAAAAATTTGCATTCATTTTTCTGATTATGCTCTTTAACTGAAACAGGGTTGTGATATGAACCTGTTAGAGTAAAGCTGATAATCAGTGATGAATATGAGCAAGGTAAGCACTAGAGATCAGCAGGCCAGAGTGACTGATCTCTGTGCATAACTTTGGATATTAAGAAATGGCGATGCTTCTGATCTTCATAGCAGAATAAGGTCTTCAAAAAATCAGGAACCCATTTACATGAATTTTTGGGGGTAATAAGAACTATGAAACTCTGATGTCTGGGTCTATTGACTGTCTGGGAGTCTATCTATTGAAATGTTGGCACTTGAAATGTCTGGTGCTTACATGCCACAAAAAAAAAAAATAGACTGAAAATCCAGGAGAAAAGTAATTCTCAAACATTGCTCTTCACTAATCTTCTTTTTTGCAGGCTGCAAGCCCAGCTGCACCCCCACATTCCCAAATATATATATATATATATATATATATATATATATATATATATATATATATATACCAATTCCATTGAGTGGTCACTACTTTCCTTTTTGTCCCAATCAAACCTTAGAGGTATGCACAGGAGGTCATTATAACTTGTGTTTGGGCTGGGGACAATGTGGTCATTGCTGCTTTTACGTTTTTTCACAGACCTGAGTTATACAGAGATGGTTACTAGAACTTGTATAGGGGTAATGAACTTTACAGGAATAACAAAATGAAATGCATTAGTGTAATCATTATTTTTTCACCTTCCTCACAATCACACATCAGGCATGTATACAGATTACTGCCTTGAGATGGGGACAGGGATGAGAAGTGAGGGGGGATGTTATGTATATGTATTTGTATGAGAGTAATCACTTAAAATATACATGACTGTGGCCATTTGAATCAGACAGATGCACAAGCAATGACTGTCTTTTTTTTTTTGGGGGGGGGCAGACAGTATTCCCAAGACAGGATTTGTGTATCCTCACAATACACAACAGTTGTCTTTAGTTTATTATGTGATACTAATTTGTCAGCTGTGGACATTAAGCTTTGGGCACAACTTATTTCTACCTTGAAAACAACAAGACTGAATTGTTTTTCTTTATCATGATTCTTGTTCTCTCCACCATTGGATTAAAAGGTTGGAAAAAGCTCTAAAATGCATCCTAGAGCATCTATGGCTTCTGGGGGTCCCAGCTTCATTGAGTTAGTCCCTAAATGGTTTTTACTGTGTTGTTTTGGTCAGGAAAGGTTTGTTGAAAAACATGGAAGGAAAACTAAAGTTTAACAGCAACACCAATTTTCTTTTCTTAATACTTTCTGTTCAACCCATCATTGGATGAAAAGGTTGTGCAAAAAGAAAAAAAAACTTTAAAACGCACTTCGGAGCATACTGAAAGCCATGGCTTCTTGAAAAAGTTGAAGAGTAAAGCAAAATGTGAGAAAAGGAATTTAAAGCCCTGTACTTTGAGTTGCTGTAATGTATTATTGTGGCAACTAAATGCCAGTAACTGTAGATATCCCTTTATGAGATGGGCCAACATAGTATGGTACATGATAACCATCTGAAATGTCAGGACCCACTACATATGGTCTCAAAACATGTGAAACTGAATGGATGAAAGAATGGATGTACATATACTAAGTCCAATATGCCATTTCTTGGAATATTTCTTTTTCTCAGAGATATGTCAATTGTGGGGTTGGTATATAAAGTTTGGAGCGTGTGTGTGTGTGTGTGGGGGGGGGGGGCATGATGCACACATTTCTCGGAATATTCCTTTTTCTCAGAGATGTGTCTATCTTGGAGTTGGTATATATAAGGTTGGAGTGTGTGTGGGTGTTTGACCCTCAAATGGGAAGATGCAGGTGGGCTTGCTTGAAGAGGCTTTAAGTGGAAGAGTGATTTTTGAGATTCATTCTCCTGTGTTTTTAGTCTCTTTTTGTCTTTTTTGTTCTCAGCATTTCGAGTCCTGACATTTAAATAGGGAGGCGTGGTATACAGGCCTATGCAGGTCAGTCTGGGCATTCTACTCCTAAAACTTTGCAGCACGAACTAAGAAGTTGCTTTTGAGGGGTGGCAGTGACAGGTGATACTCAGACTGGAAGTGTCCAGGGGGCCCCAAATTGACATTTGCTGGGGGCCCCCATAATGCTAACACTGGCCATGCCTAGCCTCATAGTCAAATGATGTAATTGTGGTGGTAATCATGTGTCTAAAAGAGAAAAGTGCATACTTTTGGTCATCAATGCCACAGATGTAAAATGTGGAATCATTTCCAAAGATTTTGTAAATCAAAAGAGACACATTCCTTTAGTAAAAGAGAACATTCAAAGAAACAAGTTGATTAATTACAAAGCTGTGACCCTACTTTTTATTTTGATGGTGACTCTGTGTTTAATGAAACAGTCAATGCAGTAGATTTTATTATTTTAATTATTTTGTACTGCTCGGATAAATGGAAGACCCACAGAGCTCAAAGCTGACACAGGTTCAAAGTGCAATGTTATGTCAGCAGAAACATTTGCTAGAGTATGCACTGGTGAGAACCTTGATTTGGCAAAGTGTGCAAAGCTTGTTGCTTATGGCAGTGAGGAAATTCAGACCAAAGGTTCAGTAGCACTTTCATGTTACTCTGCTAGGAACAGCTATGACTTGCAATTTCAAGTAGTCAAAAGGCACGTACAGTCATTATTAGGCCTCAGAGACAGTTTGAAAATGGGACTACTTAAATTTAATACGGAAGTCCAACATGTAAGCTTAAAATACAACTTCACCTTGTCTATTTTCTCTACCTATGTTGATCTTTTCGAAGACAACCTATGCAAATGCCCAAGTGTGTATTCCATGAAGTTAGACCCTGAAGTTAGCACAGTTGTCAGACCAGCCCGGAAAGTTCCAGTAGCTATGCAGAACAGAGTCAAAGCTCCGCTAGATAAAATGGTGCAGCAAGATGTGATTTGTCAAGTTGATGAACTAACTGAATGGACATCTTCCATGGTAGCAGCTCATAAGAAAAGCTCAGATGATATCATAATATGTATTGATCCATGAGACTTGAACAAAGCGTTGAAAATACCTTATCATCCAATGCGTACAGTCGAAGTCACTGCTCTTATGCCATATGCCACTGTTTCAAATTTTGTTTGACCAAAAATCTTCATTGCTAACCACTTTCAGCACTCCTTTTAGCAGGTACAGATTTTTGAGAATATCATTTGGGATAAATTCTGCCATGAAGTCTTTCAGAGTGCCATGGAACAAATTTTTTCTGGATATCCGTGTGCTATTATAGTAGATGATATTCTAGTATGAGGTAATGGTGAAGCTGAGTATGACAGAAACCTTGAGAAAGTTCTGGAAAGAACATTTGAAGTTAAACTTAAGCTGAATCCTCAGAAGTGCAAGTTCATGCTATGAGAAGTTACTTATGTTGGTCATTTGTTTACCAGTTCAAGCTTACGACCAGATCCTTCCAAGCAAACAGCAATGCTTGAGATACCAGCTCCAGACAATGTTCAAGCCCTACAATGTTTTCTTGGCATGGTTAACAACCTAGGCAACTTCATTCCAGATTTGAGCCAACTTTCAACACCACTTAGATTGTTGACACGCAAAGATGTATCCTGGTCCTGGTTAGAACAACACCAAAGAGCATATGATATCCTGAAACAGAAAATTGCCAACTCACCAACTCTCGGATACTATGATGTTCACAAACCAGTAAATATTTCTTGTGATGATTTAAAATTTGGTCTTGATGCATTCATTCTTCAAGAGGGTAGACCATTAGCCTATGCGTCCAGTACTCTAACCCAAACTGAGTTGCAGTATGCTCAGACAGAGAAAAAACTCTTGGCAACTGTGTTTGCATGTTCAAAGTTACATAATTATATTTATGGACAACCAGTTCAAATTGAAACAGATCACCAACCTCTAGTCATTATTTTGAGAAAGCCTACACATACAGCTCCTACCAGACTGCAATGCATGATGTTGAGATTGCAAAAGTATAATTTCAATCTTGTCTACACAAAAGACAAACTTCTTTAGCTTGCTGATATTTTATCCAGATCACCCAGAAATACCACTGAACAGCATGCAAATGAGAAACTTGATTTTGAAGTCATGGAAGTAAGAAATTTTTCTTCCACACATCTTGATGAGCTTAGAAGGCACACAGCCTCAGAATCAGTTCTTCAAACTCAACCACTTTATCAGTCGAGGATGGCCGTCAAATCAATCTTGTTTACCTCATGACTTGCAACCATATTTTCTTTACAGAGATGAACTTTTATTTGACAATGGTATTATCATGAAAGGTCCAAAAGTAATTGTTCCAAAATCCTTACAACAAGAGTATATTACCATTTTGCATTGTGGTCACTCAGGACTGATTCTACCAAAAGAAGGGCAAGAGGACTAGTATTTTGGCCTTCTATGTCAAAGGATATTGAAAGAGTATTTTCATCTTGTTCTGTATGTAATAGTACTAATCCACATCAACAAAATGAACCACTTCAGCTAAACCAGATTCATGAACTACTTTGGTCGACAGTAGCTACGGACATTTTCAAATGGAATGGTCAACATTACTTGGTGTTAATAAACTCTTATTCAAATTAGTTTAAGTTTGACCTAGTTCCAAATCTAGCACCCAGTACCATCATTACCAAGTTGAAGCATCATTTTGCAGTCCATGGTAGTCTGCACAAAGTTATTTCTGACAATGGTACACAGTTTATAAGCCAGCAGTTCAAGAGATTTGCTGAAGAGTGGGACTTTATCCATGTTACAAATAGCCCTGAGTATCCACAGTCAAATGGTTTGGCAGAATGTGCAGTTCAAAGTGTGAAACAGTTATTAGGGAAGTCAAAACAATACAATAGCTATGTTTTTCTGAATCTCCTGAATCTCAGAAATATTTCTCGTGATAAACATCTTGGTTCACCTACACAAAGGCTTTTGTCGAGACAAACCAGAACCACACTACCAATCAGTAGCAATCTGTTGGTTCCCTGTGCTAAGAACAACAAAGCAGTAAGAACTCAACTCATGAAAAGGTGCTTGTCCAGGAAGTCCTATTATGATAAGTCTAGCAAACCACTCAGTTTGTTGCAAGAAGGGGAACTAGTGAGGATGCAGATGTCCAAAGGTTTTGATCAGATTGGAGTCATGAAAAGAGTATGTCCAGAGCCGAGATCATACATTGTGGAATCACAAGGAGTTGAATTAGGTGGAATTGGCAACATTTGGTACCAGTGTCTGAGCCTGTATTGCAGCTTCTTGCCTGTGAAAAAGACCTTAAATCTCAGAGTGAATTATTCAGTGTTCCAGTATCAGTAGACATCCCAGCAAATATCCCTGTTCCTGATATGATTCCCAAAACTCCTGAAATAGATTGTTCACCACTGACTATCTCTGTTGCTAAACCCAGTTCTAATTGCTATATCACTAGATCAGGTCACATTTCCAGACCACGTTCCAGATACACAGTGATTTGTACATGAACATTGTGTTTATTTCTCAGTGTTTGTATTATTACATATCTTTTTCAGATGTCATTTTATTGTGGGCAACTGACTAAAGAGGGAGGATGTAGATCAGTATGTATGTATTCCTTTAAGAAGCTTCCCATGGGCTTGTGCACATGTATAAATACTGACCACATGCGAGCCAGACTGCCATTTTGTAGAGAGCTTTTGAGATGTAAGCATGATCTGTCAAGTTAATCAGTTTGTTTATTTTTTATGTTGCTGCGATCCATCCTGATGTGTTTCTATATAATAAAGCATATAAACAAACTCCCCCTCCTGTTCATCTTGAAAGATTAACATAGGATGAGTGACAAACTCCAAACAAATATTTACACAATTTTTCTCCAAATTATACTCTTTCAGTAATTTACCATATCTATACAATTTCAGCTTACTTTTTAAGCCTACTCTGTGAAAAAAAAAAACAAGTTTAGGCATCAATTTACTATCATTAACTATGGAATGCCGGGGAAGATTCATTTCCTCGCTACACATCTCATACAAGAAATATTTTTAGATAGCAGATTTTGATCAAGGGTACATGATTTACAGTGCAGTTTGAGACTGTATAGGATTACATCTAATTTATAGTTTTAAATTATGTATGTTTTAATTTGATAGCTGGATAAGCACTCTAGGCGTAGATGTCTTTTTCAGGGACATCTTGAGACATTATCTGTTTAAGTGACTTGCTCAGTCACGCAGTATGTATATAGTGAGTGAGGAAACCAAACCATGAGCTAGAGATTAGAACTCATTAGCACTTCATTACTTTAATGTTCTGTGATAAGCCTGATTTATCTGTAAGTGACGGAGAGTGCACCATCTTGCTAGTCTAATCTTTACAACGTTGCTGTCTTCTGAGCAGTTTCCGCGACTGGATACCTCAAACTGTTAAGATTTTCACAGAATGAACACATTTTTGCCTCATATTTTTGGTCAGTTCCTCAAAAAATGTGTGAGTTTGTGGTAATTATTGAGGACTAAAGTCACTCAATAATGATATACACTTGAGATTCAGACTTTATAGCCTTCAAAAATGCATGCTAGCATAAATCCTGTTATTCTAGCTATGTTCTAAGTTTGCAAGAGCAAATTTTAAAACCCAACCCTATTTTTTGGGCCTTTGTCTCTCACCCTTTGTTTTATCCAGATATCTTGCGCTAAGAGGTTGACAGGTATTTAGAAAGGTTGAATAACAAAAAGCAAGATGTGTGGTGTGAAACAGCTCTAAAGAAAGATCAGAGATCAATAACCTATTCAATCTACAAATGTCGTTTTTCAGATAGTCACTGCATAACTTTCTTGGTGAAAAATGTGATTACTGTGTTGCTACTGTTCGTAACTCATTGCTAAAGTCTGCAATTGACTTGCTGATAAGAAATACTCAGTTTGTGGTAACGGTCAAGACAATGAAGCATATTGTATTTTATTTCAATTTTTTTTGCATTTATAAATGTGTCATGTTCTGTACACAACCACTATCTGAAAATGGACCTTTATGCTTGTTGAACTTACCATATAAACAAAATCTAACAGACATGAAGAGTGAAAAAAAACTACTGCAGTGATGACAGAATGCCAGTGACACAACTGGGTAATGTTGTTGTTTAATGCATCTTAACATCATCATCATCATCATTCATAGAGTTTTACGAACCACCTGCCTTGGAGGCAGTCACAGTGATAGGAAGCTGGGCAGTGCAGACTAGACTTCTTAATCTCTCAGCAAGAGTCTCCAATTTATCCTGTGACATCCCCAAACAAGCTGAGAGATGCAATTACTTCAATGTGTGCTAGATCTGCTCAGACACATTGTCATAGTGACCAAACTCTGGTATACCGCCTGTGAAAATTGTCCAGGGGACACATGCACTACCTACTGTCAATACCAAGAAGGAGTGACTGTACTCTAAGATCCTCTCATCACCTTATTCTGTCATTGAAAGTGAACCCAAATACCCTGGAAGGGCACTTCACTTCTATAGCTTATACTTATAACCTAATCCTTTTGGTCAGTGTCCATAGCTCATGGCCATAGTGGAGGAATGGAAAATAAACTGACAGCTCTGCTGTATGACTCAATTCTCTTCACTATCACAGTTAGTGCAATGCCTGCAGAACTGTTATCACTGTACTCACACGGTAGTTAACCTCCTGATTCTCCCTAACCTCACTCTTAAACAAGACCATGACATATTTAAGCTTCTCCAAATGAGGTATTTGCTCCTCAGACTTGCAGAGAACCACAACATCTGATTTGGAGATGCTGATCTTCATCCCAGTCACTTCAATCTCAGCTACTAGAAGTGTAGCTTGGGAGGGGAGAAGGGGGCAGCCACCCCAGGCACAATGTGTTAGGGGATATGACTAGCAGGTTATTTTTTTGTTTGTTTGCTTTATTTTCTGTGTGCACTTAAATGTGCACAGCAATACAGATTGAGGGCATTACCTAGCGCTTCCCCTTATTACAGGACGAGTACAGATTACTGACATCAGTGAATCAGCCTTTTTTTTTTTTATTTTTTAATGAAGAGGTGAAAGGGAAGAAATCTGGCTGGGAATTCCAGAATTACAAGGAAAACTTTTCTGGTGGGGAAGAGGTGGAGCACCAAATCGGAGACTAGCCCTAGAAGCAGATTACTCAAGTGTGCATAGGAGAGCAGCTGCCATCCCAGAATGAGGACATCATCGACAAACAAATGTCTCTTGCTTCAAAATACAGTATTATCTTGTATTCACAGTTGCACCTGATTTGTTTTTGAAAACAAAAAACACTGGGTGTGGATGGTTGTCTTCAAGACTGGTTTATCTCACAGACATGCTATAAATACATATCACAATAGCAAATGACACAAGGCAGTGAATGCACTAACAGCTCTTCAGACAAGTACAAAGAATTCTACAGCTAAGCAGTTCAGATATGAATTAAGATCTAGATATAGATGAATCAGATGGACCAAGGAAGGCCTTGCTGATGAGTTTTGCAGTTTATTACACTTCAGCTGTTTGTCTGACAAAGTCTTCATTTTCCTGCTGAGTGCTCTTTTTTGAGCATCTACATTACTTACCAGAAGTATTTCAATGGTTCCCAGGATGTACATAGCGCCAGCAAAGGTAGTGCCCAGATAGAAACACAGCCCCACTGCTCCTCCAAACTCAGGCCCTAGTGAGCGAGAGATCATGTAATAAGAACCGCCAGCTACAATGAGGAGGGAAGGAGAGAAAGATAGTCAGTAATGCAGGGACTGGGATAGTCAGCTGCTGAAAACAGATGATGAGCCAAGTACTTTTATAGTGAATTCAAGCTGGGATTACACAGAAAGTTTCTGAGACATTTCATAGACATAGTGTTATCCACTTTCTTCCTTCCTTTTAGCTTACCTGTAGTTATTGCAAAAGAGATTTAAATGAAATATGTGTTGTACATCCAACAAATACACATAACTCAGTGTAAAGTGCATGGCTGTTAAATTAGGTGACATACATGATTCTGGCCTAGATCATTGCACAATAAAAAGACGTGGTTAAATACACTGTGAAGGTATTTTGACCGTGTGTTGCATGTGCTGTACAGTAAAGCATCATGCAATGCAGCAAAAGATCCAGATGTCATTTGAAAGACAGGACTAGTATCCATCTTAAAGTTAGGCACTTACTTGAGTAGACATGCAATTCAAGAGGCGGTATGTACTGAAAGTAAATCACTGGGTTAGAAGCACACCTTTAAGTGCTCTGTATGACAGGACTTGGATGACAACACCAGTCAAAAACAGTTCTATTCTTGTTCTTAACTAAATGCAGATTAAAAGTAGCCACAGTAATACCCTCAACATAATCAAAAGAGAGACCTGTTACTTTGATATCTTTGATTTTATATGACTCAAAGGAACCTAAGACATCTGACTGCCACACTTTTAATTGAATTGTACTTCTGAATGAAAGCCTAAAGCTTATATGGAGAGCAAAAGCATTCTTTATCCATACTGGCAATGTACTCCCCACCACCCAGATATGGAGTCTTACTTTCTGTACCCCCATATGATGCATAAATGACTCTGACATCACTATACCTTAGGGAAAGTGGCATCCTTTTAATAATTTCTGGCAAATCAAACACTGTGAATTTTGGCAAAATGCACATTACTGGCCATCAGACCATCAAATAAAAGTTATTTTCCCAAAACAAAACAGGAATAGAACGACTGGTCTTTACATTATATATATACAAAGTGCAACTAATACTTCAAACCAGGGTGATTTAGACACAAGGCTGTTAAAAATAAAGATGAAAATACCAGAAACTACAGAAATAAAATATAGAATACTTTAATTCTTTAAGTGTGTTTATCTCAAAAATATGAGACTTGATCAATGCAACATCACAATTAATTCACCTTTTAATAACTTCACAACTATTACGTGACACAATTAAAACAATAAAAATGTGTCCATTAAATCAACTCAGTATCTCTAAAGATTCCTAATAGCACCAACTACAAAAGAAATGTATGGAATATATTAGTAGTATGCATTAAAATATGGATACTGATATATCTATATATCTATATCTTAATACACACACACACACACACACACATATATATATATATATATATATATATATATATATATATATATATATATATATATATATATATAGGTTTACTATTATGTTAACAAAGTGCCTTCCATCTAATGCTCACATTGCCGAACTGGTATGCTGAAAATAAAAATGTTGTTCTGCCCCCTTGTTGAACCATGTTAATAACGATGGCTCGACATTCACTGTTTTGGAAATGTGGACATTAAACTACATGTTCCATTTGATGTTTGATGATGTGGTTCGCTGACTTTCCGTTCAAGGTCTAGCCACTTGGAAAACTGCCTTTTGATGTTGCCATCTATGATGGAAGGCACTTTGTGGACATGATAGTAAACAATATATATATATAGATATAGATATATAGATATATATAGATATATATCAATACATGTGCATAAAACAACTTAATAAACGTATGAGTATATAGGTGTGGGGGTTATCTTCTTTACTTTAGTGGCCTCAATTTTGCAATGCATTTCATGTTTGTCTGGTCACTCAGACTGGGGGGGCAGATAGCACTAAGGACCTATTGCCAATAAAATGCCCTTTGTTCTAACCTGATGTTGTAAACTTACATGCGTCACCACTACCAGATAATATTCACACTTGACTTGTTTAAGGAAATGTAGGGCCCCTGTGACATAAATTATACAGGCAATAAAAAGACAGCTAACTGTTGTCACGTCTTTGATTATCCTAGTGAGTATTGAGTTACTGTGTCTGACTGTGGAATGACCAATTAGTAGGACATTTCTTCTTGGATGTGCAGACTTAAAGGCAGTGGAAGAATTGCAGTCTGCAGCCAGATGACTCGATTTGTTACTTGAATATGGTGGAGCTGAATTAGTGGATTGCTGCCAAGGTCCTTTGGTCTGGATTCCATGAGGTTTGGAAAGTGTTTCTTTTGTTAAGCTTAGCACATGCTGGTTTAGTGCCATCTTGTAGAGGGAGATACGGGCAAGTTTATATGTTGCTTATGCACAATCTGTGTAAGTGAGAGGGTGGCCTCCAGGTTATATAAATAGATGATTATTTCTCTCACAAATCATGCCACATTGGTCCAGCAGTAGCTGACTGTCAGTGATCCTTAGGTAGTTCCTACTCTGCTTCAGAATACAAAGTGCAATGAGGCTAACAATTGTAGCTATAAGGGTAGACTGGACTTTTGTGTGTGCCAAGTGGGCTGAGTTACTGACAGCAAAAATACTGTATTGTACCAATTTAGGCACAGCATGCAAAGAAGAGACACTAGGTAGGAGGAGATATATCAGGAGGGGCAAAGATGTGCTAATTGATACAACAACTACTCGAACCACCAGAGAGTGAATTATACAACACAGTCTAATCCGAGTTTGGAACAGCACAGACATTTAGTAAAAAAACAAGTGTATGAGAGCAAAGCGGTAGTAGGAATTAGATACAGAAAGATCCAACACTTCTACAAAACTATAATATGGTGCAATGCACAATTAATAACAGTAAATGAGCAATACATCAATTCAATACAATAACAATAGAACAAGGACCGAAGAGCGAGTAAAAACTGCACACAGCATACTCTAGAATAGCAGGCTGAGATACTACCAACAGTATGACTAGAGACTGGTTTGCATGCCATACACCGCACACTTCAAGGCTTGATTGTCACTAATAAAAATCAAGAGATTTGGCTAAAAGCCATAAAAACACATATTTCAAAGAGTATATAGGCTCAAATGACACACAATTATTGCTTTTAAGATGCCACAAAATACATTTCAAGGTGTCAATAGGCATAGGTGCCACAAAATAAATGCTTCCAGGATTTATCATACTCTATTTCCATATGCTTGGATGCAGCCAAATATAGTTAAGCTGAATGGCATGTCTATATAAGAAGGAAATGTAGATACTGAGAACTGCTAATGATGGCTAAACTGGTATGGGAACAGCAAGAAGCTGCTATAGCAACAATAACAATTTGAGCAACAGACCTGCAAGCAAAGCCAGTTTTAGAAACAACTAGTAGCATCAGCATGCAAGGTAAGGCAGATAAGCTAAAAGGAACAATGAGGTCATATAAACAAACAGCAGCAAAAATGCAACTTGGAGAAGCCTAGAGTCAAGCTGAGCTATCAGTAGCAACCCTTAGCAACTATGTATGCTAAGACAGGAACAAAAGTAAAATATATGGAACCTTAGCTAAGAGTTATAAATACTTTAATACAAACTAGTTGTGTCTATATAGTGCAAAGAGATCATCTGCTGAATATAGTGCAAACAAGTTCAAAACCAATTACAACTAATCGATCAATCAATCAATCAATCAATCAATCAATCAATCAATAAACGAATCAAATAGTAATATGTAACAAAGAAATGCAGCCCAACAAAATAGAGGGAAAGGTCCTGCTGTGCAGCACAACTTAAAAGCTACACTTAAAAAGTCATAGTCAGTGAAAAATGACAAAAAAATATTGTCTGGTGCAAAGAGAATGCTCTAATACCAGCAGTTCCTTCTCTCTATGAAAAGAGTCAAAAGGTGTGTCAAGAAAGAATATTAGTTGGTGTAATTAACCATATTAACATACTAGCAGTGAATGCACTTTAAAATCACACCAATGGAATTGAATTGAATAAAAAAAATGTCCTGATGTCTTTGGGACTAGCAGAGTGGTGAAATCTGATTAGAACTGGCTGATCCAGTAGCAGTGCATAGCAAGGAAATGCACCACAAAGCAGCCTAACCAAACTGAACCACAAATCCATTGATGGCTACACTTAAAAGTTATAGCTAGTCAGGCTTCTTGGGTAAATTATCAAGGTCTTTTATGTGCTCCTTAATTTGTACGCAAGCCCACATCAGTCTATTTGTCTCTTGCCATTGCAATAAGGCTGTCCTTATAATGATAGTCAATGATCTCCTTATGGATAGACATCAACATTTTTGTTCTAGTCCTGAAGAGTATTTTATCCATCCACTTACAGAATTCTGACTATTAATCTGTTTACATTTTGTCTGAAATGCTACTTTATTAATTACTGTTAAAAATTATGACTTATTTAAATGCAATAGCATAAAATAATTTATGATCATGTATTCTATTAGCAGAAAAATATAAGGGAATGAGACTGGCACATAAAACTATAGATATTATCAGTGTGTGGAAGTAGAATTTTAGAAAACAGCATAAAAAGAAAAAAAATGTCAACTACTGTGGCATTTCATCTGCTGTGCTAGATTATTTCACCTCCTACCTTTCTGGTTAATAACTGATGGCTTAAGCAGACTGTCACATTGTCCTCTTTTAATTGGTCCATAAAGTCATATTTGCTTGACATGGCCTTTAATGCCAGCCTGTAAGAACAGCTTACTCTGTTTGTTTCATTTTTAATGATGTTTCATTATATTTTTTTCTGTTCATTGATTTTATTTTCTACATCTTCACTTGCTCTTTTATAAACAGTATTTCTCTAAGTCTTTGACACTTCTGCCCTTTTATATACATTTGTAATCTTGATTTTTTTTGTCACACTAATTTCTTTTTATTTGACATCCATTCCCCTCCCCTATTTTTTCTTCTTACTAGAGTAATGATAATATATCAGTTCATAATACTATCACGTTTAATAAGTCATGATTTTAGTATCTATTAATAAAGTACTTAAAACAAAATAATAAAAAATAAATAACCACCTTTTTTAATTCCAGACACTGGGAGCTCTACCAATGTTATGATTACATACTGGAATTTTCTATAGACAGCAGTATTATAAGCAGAGTCTAAAACAGATACAACTGTACTCTAAGCAGATAATTTTTAGCCTTATTTGTTGATGACATAATGTTCAGTTAGTGTAGACTGAATTCCAGTTCCACATAAACCAGTATGGGCTGCCTTGACATGTCAGGCCTTGCGACTGCTACAATAGTCAGAATGTCAAGAGAAACAAGAAACATTGCATTTTTCCACAATCTATAAAACAGATTCTCAAGCACTATCTTCCCTACAAAAAGTTTCCTTTAACCTCTGACTGTTTGACCACTTACAGGTTTCTGACTTGATTCATTTTGCTAAAGTTCGGTGAAAAAGTTGTAACAAATTAGCTAGATTAAACTTAGTTAGTCATTACATTTTAGGACACTTTCTAGTCTCGTACTTGGAAGAAGAAAAGCAAAAAACTGTTTCACTCTGGGTTATTTTTTCCCATTACGTGGGAGGACTCATTTCTAGAGGAGACTTTATAGGGTGACTGTACTGATTAAAAGAAGTTTACCTGGGGCATTAGGGAAACTTTCCTTTTCTTTTCAACCAGAGGATGGAGTCAGAGTGTGCAGACTGTGGGAAAAGATGGCTGCAAGCAAGAAGTCTGATACTATGCTGTGTGACACTGGTAATTCGAATGTACAAAGAGTTTCAGAAGGCAAGGATTTACACAATTAGCACACTACTGAAATACTGGGGATGTCTGACGATGTACTCAATGAAACACTAAAGTGTGGAATGCAGGAGAATGGACTGGAAGATGATACTGCTCTGTCCTGGGTGAAGCTGAGTGATGTATACAAGAAACTTTAAATCAGGCAGAAGGTTAGGTTCCAGTGGGGGTCTATATTATTTTAGAGAATGTTTAAAATTGCGAACTCTGTTTAATCAACCTAATAAAGTCAAATTCCATAAATCCCGAACATGTGGAACAGCAATTTTTCCCCAAGGAAAAAAATCGCTGATCCGTAAAAAAAAAAAAAAAAAAATCAAACACAAAATAAAGTGGGGGGCTTCACCCCCCACAACTCCCAAACTTAGATATATCAACTCCAGGATTACACTACAGTGGAGGAAACGGCAAAGTCCTGAACATGGCCCAGTGATTTTATTTCCCTGGGAAAAAAAAAATCGCTGTTCTGTATGTTCGGGAGTTAGGGATTTCAACTTTATTGGGTCTATTAAACAGCATTTGCTATTTTAAGCATTTGCTGAAATAATATAGACCCTTCCAGTGGTTATGGAGGTAGATAAAAGTCAAAAGGATAAATCAATATGTGCATCTTCTGTGGGAACTGTTTTGATTGTTTCTACTGAACATGTAAGTATTTTATCAGATAGAGGAAAAAAGCAAATTGTAAGTACTGCAACTCCTATCATGGACTCAAAACAAAAATAGGCCTGATTTAGGGTAACAAAGAACCTGACAACACTCTGTAAAAAGATATTTTGTGTGAAATAATATTTTTGCACTCTTAGGCTTCAAATAATATGATATTTATTCATTTGGAACAGGAGGAATTCTGTGATGTGACTTTCAAATATTTTCAGTTATTGGAAACGTTTTTGTTACTAGCTACTAAAGAAAAAGAAAAATGTTTGCCATCTCTGGATATACTTCTGTGCCATTAAAAAGAAGTTTAAAAAGAAGACAGATCAGGACTGATACTGTTGAAGAAAAAGATCTGATAGAATTTTCTGCAGAAAAATTCAATGTGCATTCAGTTAAAAAGGCTAAAGGTGAGAAACATGTCTGAACTGAAAATGGGGAATTTGGATATCAGTAAAAGTGAGTGATAGCAAGATTAAACATGTACCAAATAAAATAAATGTAAACTGAATCAGGGGCACTATTGATGTCAATGGAAAGCATGTTATATTTGTAATTCCATCATATATATTTGGAGGGTGAGTGTGACAAAAAAAAGGACATTCATTTAGGATATATACTTTGAGAACAGGATGACCAACATGTGCATATGTTCAAGGAAAAGGGATAGAAACAATAATTACAAATTAGCAAAATAATACTGCAATGAGAGAAGGTCAGAAGAAGAAGAATGCTGAAATAGAAAATGAAGAGGAAAATGTCCCTTTAATGCTTATAATATTAGGACAGTATAAGGGACGGTCATGAGTGGAAATGTGGCCACAGAAGATAGCAGAATGGGGGCAGGGTAGTTAGTGTACAGGAAGCTCAGGAAAATAAATACATGTGCATGTCACTGAAACTAAGAAAATCAATGATTATATAGGCATTAAATATCAACAGTGAAAACTAATGTCAGAAAAAAAGTAACGAATAGCCCCAAGAATTAAGTGCTCCACAAGAAAAATAAAACCAAATTCAAAAGCAACAGGTGCGAATACAAACAAAGCACACTGGTGAAACTGTTAAAGCGAGGGCATTTTATTTAAAACAAATAAGCGCTTCCACATCTATAAGTGACGCTTCTTCAGATTTTAAAAACAACTTGAAAAGACATTCTATATATGCTTAAACAAAAATTCAGACTATCCAATTATATAAAATCATTCATGTCATCTAGTTTAGCCTTAAAGTGGGACTGATATAAAACTAACTACATGTTGCCAAATCACTTAAAGGAAAACAATAAACAGAAAATAATTGGACATAAAACACATGTAAAATCATGAAAAAAATCTCAATATGTGAAAACAAATAAAACATTAATTTAAAAAATATATGTATAGATTATTTATTAATTTATTCAAGGATATGTCTATCAAAAATGATTTTATCGACACCCTGTCATTAAGACCATAAGACCTGTCTGCTTGAAGCCTAATAATCCATTTTGTTTCTACTTTCTCCTTGAAGTTCTTAATGTTACCTAAGCATGGACTCCTATAGGTCAGCTCTAAAACCATAAACTTAAACTTATATGTTGTCCCCTCATTCAATATATATGCCTAGCTATAGCATTGGTCTCATCCTACTTATTTAAAAACAACTTGAAAAGACATTCTATATATGCTTAAACAAAAATTCAGACTATCCAATATAGAAAATCTATATTTCTATATTTCTGAACTCAAATGTTGTATCTTTACTTTTGTATAATTATTATTAGCAGTCTTTTGTATGTACCTAGTTTGTCTGTTTTTGGAGCTTTTCTCCCCAGGACTCCATTGAAAATGGGTTCTTTTTGGCCCAATGGACTATCCTGGTAAACCAACTGCAAATAAATAAATAAATAAATAAATAAATAAATTTATGGCATATATATATACTCTCAAATACATTCTCGTAGAGTACGATTCATCTTTCCAACATAAAATGCTGGACATTTAACACAACAGGCTAGGTAGATTAAATTTTTACTTCTGTAGTCAGCGTAAAAATGAAATTCATATTCCTTAGCTGTGGTTGGGTGAACAAACATCTGTCTATCTCAAATGTATGAACAAAAATTACATCTTCTGCAAGGAAATGTGCCCTTTCTCTGGAATTGTTGACTACTTTTTCTATCAGTTTCATTACATAATAACCTCTGTAAGGACTTGTTATTCTTGTAGGAAAAAATAGGTATTTCTCCTACTGTTTGTTTAAGTCTATCATCTGCTGACAGAATCTTACAATTCTTATTGATAACTTTTTTCACTTCATATTGTTCCTAGTGTAGGGGATGACCATTCTGTATTTGTTTTTAGAAGGAACCTCAAGATTAGAAACTCTAGTGGAGTTAGTGTCTAAATTACGATCCCTAAAAAAAGGTCTCCCCTTCCCTATATGGTCTGCCTTCTCCTTAAGTCTGGTTGTAGAACATTCTTCAGATTTATAGCCTCTCTGAAGGAAATTATGTTGTAACCTATCTAAAGCCATCTCGCAATCATCATCGGTGCTAGTTAGGTGAGAAATTCTCAAAACTTCTCCTTGTACTATATTTCTATAGATATCAGGAGCCTGCATACTCCCTCTGTGTAAAAGGTTATTCTTTTTGCATTCCTTTTGATAAATGTTGTGGAGATCCCATCCATATTCCTAGTGATCTTAACATCTAGAAAGTCAATACCTTCTTTTGACCAAGTGCCAGTGAATCTCAGAAAACTTGTAGTACTATTTAAATATGAAATATAGTCAATAAGTTGTTGTTCAGTCCCATGCCATAATAAAAAACATCATCAACAAATCTCGTGCAGAATGGTACTAACTGAACCAATAATTTGTCAGTCATAATATATGTACTTTCCCAAAATGCCATTACTAAATTCCCACAGGAATTCGCACAGGGTGTACCCATGGCTACACCATTTTTCTGAAGAAAGTATTTTCCATCATATAAAAATTCATTATTAGTCAAAATCAAATTCGACAACATGAGATATAGAGTCACATTCTCATTTGTGACACTGGATGAATGAAGGTTGTAGCATGACAGATTGTGTGTGTGTGTGTGTGGGGAGGAGTACTGCGAGCTTTCTCTTGGTATGTTCAGAGGTTGCAGTTATTTGCTATAATTGGTAGGTACAGATTTTGAGTAATTTTACATAAAGATTAGGATGCCTATTTGTGATGCGAAATTTAGAAAAGCATATACAGAGTTTCAGTGCTATATGCTTGCGCAGGTATAAAAGGACATATTTATTTGAAAAAAACAAGTTTGTTGTGAAATGCCTTCTCTGGGTCAGTAGTCAAGGAGCCTTTATCCTTAACACTGACAATGATGGGGGACATTCACTTGGATTAGGCTAATGACCACAAAGGCATTTTTAAGCCTAGCCATGTATCCCAAATCTCTGACAAGTTTTGATACCCTTGATAAGTGTAAGCAGGGGCCTGGGAGATGAACAATTTACAGGTTACCTGTTTGCATCAGAGACATAGGTGCCAAACCAGGGATGAATTTCCATTTTCCCATCCAATTATCCAAGTTGCACTTGAATTGGATTAGGGAGCTTCACATAGATGGGGGGGGGCCTGTTTCATAAATGGGCTAGTCTCTGGGATACATACCTATCTCTCTAGCAGGTCGCATTTATATCACAGGCAAGGTTTAAGTCTTTAGAATGGATAATTCTTGTACTGTTTGTTTTGTGGATATGCAGGAGGTCCATCAGAGTGGGGTCTGACAATGCCCTGTATGCCAGGCATAGATTTCCTCACAAAAGCCTGTAGGAGACAGAATACAGGGATAGGGCCTTGAGGCAGTCTGCATAGGACATATTACTTATGCCCTGTATTCTTTTAGTGAGGAACCTCTGTGGACATTCCAATTGCTGTCCTGGTTAGGTACATACCAAAGGGGGCACTGTACTCAATGATATGTCTGATGAATGCTGAATACAGTGGAGCAATGACTTCCTTGGACCTGGATACCATACCTTTGTTTATAAGTTGTGCAACATAGAATTATTTCCTCACTACTGTAGACACATGACAGTCAAAGGCTAGATTACTGTCTATGTGTCTCCCTAAGTCCCTGATTACTGGGTCAACTCTAAGGGGTATGTTGTCAATATGATAGTTACCAGTGGTGGATGACTTCCTGAAGGATACTGTTATGCATTTCTTGAAATTTAGCTTTAGTCCATGGCTTTGGCACCAATTGTTTGTCTGTGCCAGCCCTTTCCGGAGAACATTTATGTAAGTGTGGGATTCAATGACAGCTCCTAATTTGCAGTCATCTGCAAATTTTGTCAGCCAGAGATCATTGACATTGGCCTTGACTTCAGAGAAGAAAATGCCAAAAAGGAGTGGACCAAGGACTGATCTCTGAGGTACTCCACTTATGACTGGGTTCTGTGTAGAGGTGGACTCTCCAGTTCTAACTTCCTTGGTCTTGTCTATGAGCTAGTTGGCTATCCACAGGGTGACATACAGGTTTGCACCTAACATCTTGAGTTTGTCAACAATGCCCAAGTGAGGTATTGTGTCAAATGCCTTGGCCAGGTCAAGGTAGGCAGTGTGAACCATTTTGCCCTCATCCATTTCTTTGGTGACCTTTTCAAAGAAGTCCACCAGGTTGAGTAGGCATGACCTGCCCTTGACAAAACCAAACTGGGTTGGGTTCAGTGTCTGGAGGTTTACTATATCATTACTGATCATTTCCATGATATTTCTTTCCATGGGTTTGCATATCTAGTGACACTTTTGGGTCTGTACTTTCCGGGGTGTGTAGATGGCCCACCTTTGTGCTGAGGGATGACTGTTGCTGTTCTGCATTCAAGAGGCACAAAGCCTGTTTGGTGTCTTCAATTAAATAGCAATTCCAGAGGGCCTGATATGTCATGTTTCATGCTGCTTCAAAGGTATTCTGGGATATTATCTGGGCCTATTGATACAGTGTTCTTGGCCTTACAGAGAGCATTAAGGACCTGTTTTCTAGTGAAAGCAGGGAGTTATATTTTATGGTATCTCCTGAGGGAAGGTTTAGGGGGAAAGAGGTGTAAAGTTGGAGCTGAATTTATCAGGCAGGTTTGCTATATCTTCTGGTTCAGTATAGGTGGCTTCATTAACAATGAGCTCTGCACACAATTGTGTATTGCCTTTGAGGTTTTGGACACATCTAAAGAATGCCTTGTGGTTGACCTTGTCCTGGGAGCCAAATTTACATCAAATTTCACTATGGTAGACTTTATTTATACACCGAGTTGTTTGTTTAGTTTGATGAGACTGCTTTTATCCTGATGGGTGCTGCACCTCCAATTTTTTTGCCATGATTTTCTTTCTTCTCTTATATATCCTATTGATTTTGTGATTCATCCAGGGTGGCTTGTTTTTGAGTAAGTTCTGCACTTTTTCCTGATAGGTACAGCTGCCTCTATGCAGCTATTAACTTGCTTGTATAGAGTTTTTGTGAACAGTTCTTCATAGGCAGTAGTGTTTTCAGGGTTTATGGGGGCTTGGAATTTTGCCAGGTTGTCACTTAATAGCAAGAAGTTAGCTTTAGAGTAGTTCCTGAATATTCCAGGGTTATTTTTTGAAGTTGGCCACAGTGGTGCAGCAGTTAGCATTGTCGCCTCAGACCAAGAGACTCTCTGGTATGATTCTCGGCTGGAGCGCCTTCTATGCGGAGTTTGCATGTCTTCCCTGCGATCGACATGTAGGTAGGTATGTGAGTGTATGTGTGCCTTCTCTGAAAATTGGGTACTGGGTTGGCAACTCGATACCATAAAATCTGCTGCCAATCATAAGTGGCCTGGTGATCTTCTGTGGCAACCCCTAACTGGGAAAAGCTGAAAGAAGAAGTTGGGGGCCCAAGTTTTATTTTTACTTCAAAGGAGACCATTTTGTGGTCTAATCTTACCATGGAAGACATTACACTAGGGGATGTGTAGCACTCTCCCATATTAATGAGGACCAGATCCAGTATGGTTGCAGCCCTGGTTGGTGTACTGACAATCTGTTCCAGGGAGTTTCTGTTTACAATATCCAGAAATTTCTGTGCCTGTACGTTTCATGCCATATAGGATTCCCAGTTAATAGTGAGGTAATTAAAGCCCATGAATATGGTATTGGGTTGGATGGTGAGAGTTTCCAATAAATTTAAATACATGGTATAGGTTTCCTAAGTCATAGAGGAGTACCTATATCTTGATGTGTGATGATAATTATTGCAAAGGAAATAACAGAAAACATTATGAGGGGGGTATAATGGTGTTGTATGTGACACAGAAAGCAAGTGACAATGTGGCACATACACAGTGTGGTGTATACTAGGGGAATAAGGTGTAAATGAAAAAGGTTATTGCTATGTTCAGTTTACCACAGCAACAGGTACCATGTTAGTATATGAAAAGATGAAGCTAATGAATGATGGAAAATGTAGTTTGGAGTGAGTATGAACACAACATCAGCACAAAGTTTCAGAAAGATTTTGTTGGATCCTGCAGCCGACTGCCATCTACTTCCAGCTCTTTTCCTCATTCACTGGGATTAGGGACATATCTTAGCCTCCCCCGTCTCTACTCGACCCTGTGTCTTGGGCCAGTAAGGAGATCAAGGACTCCAAAGGAACAGCATCATATTGCGGCTGGGAATATTTTTTTTCTTTTAGGATGTAGCCTCCACCGCCCCTCTTTCTACACACTGATAAATGACAGGAGTATATGTAAAATGGGGAGGGGCTGGCATATGGCCTCTCATCTCTGTGGTGACTCAACGTACCTGCCTATTCTACTCCCACCATCTCCTTTGTAGCTTCTGACAGTGATCACCTGTGAGGTGTGCACATGCACACGCCTTCTCTCCCTAGGATGAACATGCACTGCCCTTCCCTTCCCTTCCTAGCAGCACCTCATTCACCTTAGTTGCTATTAAACCCAGGTTGGCTGGGCTGCAGTCAGGATGTTATCCCCATGTGCCATGGTACTGACTTAAAATGTTTTAGAAAGAAGGAGTAGGCACAGATGGAATGTAACTCTAGGGTTCTTATACCATTGATAATATATATATTGATAATATATGCAGATTATTCAGTGCTACTAGCTAAGAGCAAACTGTGGAGGCTACTCTAGAGCAAGATAAAGGTGTTAAAAGCAGCCAGGTTAAAATGAATAAGGAAAAATGAAAGGGCTAGGGGTAGCAGTTAAAGGAGGGGGTACTTGGTTTTGCTTATCAGAGCTAGAAGCGTTTGCATAAATTTTGCATAAAGTTTGAAAAGAAGTTATTGATAAGTAGTGGGATGACATTCTTGAAGAAATCTTAGCTGTAAATAGGTTATGGAAAACATTCAGAAATTATTTCAGGAAAAAAATATTTGATAATATCTATGCAATTCAGGAAAATAGGTTATCAAGGTAGTTATACAATTTTCCTACCACCAAAACAAGTAGCTTTGAGAACTTTTTTTTTCAGTACAGTATATGTACCTAGGACAACTTCTTTAAGTAGGGAGGGGATTATTACATAATAGAGTGGAAACTGGTGATTTGGGCTTATTGAATCCTGTGGTGCATTCATGTCTTCTGCATCTGTATTGGGTACTACAGATAATGAAATTTCATGGAGACATTTTGATAGGTCAACTCTTGAGTAAAAAATATGACTACTTTTGGAAAGTATTTGAGGAAGAAAAAAAACAGTAGTTAAAGGTAACCTGGACATGTTGGATTGTCAAAATAAAATATGTTTTTTAATGGAAATGTAATATAGTTAATGTAAAGAAAGAGGAAAATGGTATGGTATTATTATTTTTGCAACCAGGGTCAAGGTAACCATTTTGCTACAGGACCTAAACTGTGACACTTGAGGGCTGCCCTGGGAAGCCAGGTCTGCAATCCCATTTTCCCAACCCCCATGGGAGTGGAGATAGGGCAGCCATGTCATCTCACACCAGGGCAGGTATGTTGGCCTCCTGTCCTTCATCAGGCACTGTGGGGATGCCACTCTGTGAATAGCACCACCCAGGAGGCAAGAGGCCACATGCCAGGAGGCTAGAAGCGATGCACATTCATCGGTGCCTGGCACCGTGGGGGTGAGAGACTGAAATGTGCCACAAAAAGTGCAGAGATGGGGGACCCAGTGCCCTCTCCCAGGTTTGAAAGCCCTAGGTGCAAGGCAAAGTGGAGAACTCATGTCACGGAAGTCTGGATGAGGGACTGTCTGAGACTTTGTGGCCCAGCAGAGTTTAATGAGGCTGTGAAGATCCCCTGAGTGGCTCCAAGAGCATGCATGACACTGCATGATTTGGCAGCAGTTAGGAGATATGTAACCCTGGAAAAGAGTTCTCTCTTCTGGGTAGAAGTGGAACCCCAGAGGGAGTCAGTCTTGATGAAAATCTGGAAGGGAGAGAGAGAGAGGTGGAAAGTGACTGGTACAGGACAGCTCTCACCTGGGTGAGGGGGTATGGACCATGCCCCCTTTGGGATGGAAGTCTGGAAGGGGGAGAGAGGCAGACAGTGGCAGGGCTGAGCAAGATCCTTCCTGGGTGAGGGGGTCAGGCTGAGCTCCCCACAATGGAAGTCCTTAAGGAAGCACTAGGGCAGACAGCAGCAGGGCCTGGAGTACTCCTGCCTGGGTGAGCGGGGTCAGGCAGAACTCCCCATAATGGAAGTCTTTGAGGAAGTGCCAGGGTAGACAGCAGAGGGACCTGGATCCCCTTAGAATGACACCAGAAACGAAGCCATTTGCTAAAGTATATCATTTTTTTTATTGAGACATCATTCTGAGTGACGGTAGAATGCTGCTTTAGGCTAGTGACATTCCTGCCTGGAACACATATTTGGTGAGCTCAATCATGTCTCTCTTCATATAGTCCAGAGAGGTAACACATACTATGACAAAGTCATAGCAGTACTTGCTGAGGGCTTGAGTGCATGGGTGATGTGGCAGATTCTGGCACCTGACAAACAACTTACTATGACTTTCTCCTTATCCAGCCTGGTAAGAGGCACATCTGTGTGTGTCACAATGGAGTTTCCTACGATTAATATATTGGTTTATGGTTAAGCCTTAATGGCTGTGAGACACAGGCATGTGGACTATGTGTGGTGTAGTAGGCTGTGGAGTTTGCATGTGTTTTTGTCTCGGAGGTCTCTTTTGTTTAGGTATGTTTTTGTTTAGAACTTTCTCATTTCTGGGTCTATGTTGTGTTTGTGTGGGTGATATTTGATGTGTGGTGTTTGTGCAGACAACCTTCTCAGTGTCAGGTATACTGGGTTGTGAGGGAGAGCATAGACTCCAGGTTTTTAATGTAATTGCATCTCTCACAAATTGTGCTCCTTGGTGGTAGTAAGGGAGGGTTGTCCATGTACATGAGACAGTTCCTACACTGTCTCAGGATGCCCATATCAACCAGATTGGCAGGAGAAACTGTAGCAAACCATCCATCCATATTTGTCAGAATTGGTGAGGGGGTGACCTAAGGGGGGCAAAGGAGGAAAGATCTGAGATCAGTACTAGCAGCTTGTGGTTGTAATGAGATTGTAAAGAAGCTTCACTACCTCAGAATTGAGCAAGTACTAGTAAGGGAAAACTTGAAGCTGGAACACTTTGCAATGAGTTAAATCAGCACAGCAGTGGTGCACATCATGTTAACAAGCAAAACCCCATGCAACAAACATGCAATTCAATTAACTAAATGTAAAAAAAAAAACTTATTCTGCTCTTGGAGCCTCAGAGAATTTCTGCTACTTCACAGTGATGAATCACCACTCCTCAGCCTGGTAAAAACAAGCACAGCCCCTGTGCAAACACAGGGTTTAAATTTCAGAAAATATGGAAGAATCTAGAAGCTCAGATTACTACCCAGTCCTGCTAGCCCCTGCCCTTTCAACCAATTACTCATTCTAGAGAAGGTCAGGCAGCCCTATTACTCTCACTAACAAAGAAGCCAGGCCCCTACCAGCACAAGATGTCTGGCAGGAAACTCAGCAAGCAAAACAATCAGGCCTGGATGCAGTAAACCTATATCCAGACTATTTTACTTGACTAAAATGTAGAAAAATCCAAGAAAATCCACAGAAAAGCACAGATAGAGCATTTACTTTTCTAAGTTACTCACTAAGGAGAGTAACTTAGAAAAGATCTTCAGTATTCATCTCTTAATGAAACAGCAGCTGTCTACCATGTTGAATGAGCTTTTTACTATGTAAAGAATGTAAATTGTGTGGCACACCTTATTTCTGGGGAAGAACTCAGCATATTTAATGACCCTATATCACAACCTATGAAATAGCTTGCCCCTCATTCTTTCCTGACAAGAAGTCCTCCCTGTAGGTCTGATAAGGGTTTCTGGAAATTGTATGTCTTGTGACAAAAACTGTATTTTGCCTGTGTTTACTTTGAACCCTACCTTTTGCAACTGTCTCAGAACTTTTTTCAGTTGTGATATGTATTATTTCACAGTCTCTGACTGTATTAGAATGTCATCAGTATAACAAATAACCTTGTCATCTTTACTCACATCTTGTAAGACTGTCCATTCTATTTGATGAAAAATGACAGGACTGTTCTGAAAACCTTGAGGTAATCTAGTCATGACATAATGTTGATTTTTAGAGGTAAAAGCAAACCTTTGCCATTCTCTTTTCTGAAGTGATACTGCAAAAAAGTCCATTTGCTAAATCTATCACTGTAATGTAATTCCTTGCACCTCCCACTGTAATTGGAACTTTTAACTTTCCACAGTGTTTTTGTCTGAAATTCTTTTTCAGTGGTATTTCAAATATTTCTTTGTTTGTCTGTCAGGGGCACAACCCTGTTTCCCACTTGTATTGTCATGCACTTTCGGTTAACACTCAGTTCATGTTGATGTTCTATGTTATCATCCTGCAACTTTTGCTTTTCCTTTCTGACTTATTTTTGAGTCCCTTGCGAATACTCTTTTCTCTATTTGCCTACAAAACATGCAATTTGTCTATCATCAGGGCTTCCCATAGCTTGAGGGGCTGATGGATTCTTAGTATGTCCTAATTCTCATCCCCCCACCTTTTTCTACTTTTCCCATGTTCTACTGCACTTACTATTTCAAACTCATCTTCATCAGTACCAAGAAAAAAATGTCATGCTTCCTTCTCCCTCTCATTAGCTTATGAACAGATTGCTCTAATGTGTCAGCAGTTTCCTCATAACTACACTTAATGTCACCTGGTACTCCTTTTACTTGTTCCAAAAATGCATGTATAACTGCATAAACTATTACTAAGAATATTGTCTTTAATTTGGCTTGCTGAGCTGGCCTATAATCTGATCTAGTGTGCTTGGTAAACTACAATTTCTGCATGAAATATGAACTAACCTAAATCTGGAACTTTAATTGTCTTTCCTTTATACAAGAATAACATAGGAGTTGAACCTGTGGCTTAATATTTATGATGCACTCTTTTCATTCATGGGATCTGAAGTTTTGACTATACTGTCACTTTTAAAATGCAGTACTGACTTTAAATGTTACATTCTGTAAACTAACAAAATTAATTTGCCAAATCTGTAACTGTACACCCTTTAGTCTCCAAATTAACTTGACAGTCCTTTCTGGTATACCTTACACAATATGAGTACGGTTACTTTTTTTTTCTAACTGGCCTTAGCCAATATGTCTTTCTGAGCACTTTAACTGTGACAGCTGAACTGGAATTTATTTTATTTTTAACCCATACATCTGCATGTTTCTGTTATAATATATTTTTTAAAATCTGTACATTTGCATAAAGTAATGCATGCAAATTCTTACAAGTGTGATCTATGTGCACTACTGTACATTTTTTAGCATTTTTATTTTTCCATAATTCCCTGATCTTTATATGTAATTCTGCTTCCTTTGCCATGGCATTCAAAGGTTTCTGTTGTGCATTCTGTAACTCATGTGTAAGAGCTTCAGTGTCAGTATCTCCACCTATATTCATAGCAGTATGTACAGCAACATCAGCCTTAGTCAAAATGTCTAAAACATTTTGCACTTTCTAACCTTGTCTAATTTTCTAACCTGTATGTCATGTTTCTTTAACATTGTCATGTGTTTTTCATTTAACTCTGTGAAGTTACAATCCAGCTGTTCATCTGATAATTTATTATCTTTGTTAAAAGCATGCCACTGTGAGCAGTGGGTCTGAAACATTTCAGCTGTCTCTACAACCTGTAAACTTTTAGCATGATCTAAAAATGACTGGAATTCTCTATAAAAAGGTAGAAATTGGCATTACAAAACGACTTTTGACTTTATCTGACAGTTTTGACTTGCCCTGCATAGTCTTTACTGACAATTTCTGTAACACAGTTTTATGGCATGAAGATAAGGATATCTGTCTCCACTGTAAAAACATTTAATTTGACTTTTTTGCTGCTGTAAATGCTGATCAAAATAATAAATCTATTTACACATATAAACTTTCTCACTTCTATTTATATCAAACAATGCTGTATTACATTTAACATCACTACTGGCTTGTATATACCACTGATGTAATACTGTCCAAACTTTATTAGGAGTCTGGTTTAAGGCTATGGCCACAGAATGTGTGAATTTAGCACTTATGTCTTTGCTGGTACCCATATTATTTTAGAGAGAGGCTTACCATTTTCAGAAATGGCTAACAGGTGATCAGTATGTAGACAAGACTGCAAACTGGAAACTCCCTCTCTGTCAAAAATGCTGGTGAACGTCGCAGAGCAGATGCAAAGATGAAATCTTATTTCACCCACTTGTAAATTCCTGATAGTGCTGAGCTGTTCAAGACTGTATTGAGGTTGGCACCATCAAAATATTAACTAGTGCTTGTCTTAGTACTTTGACGAATATTTAAAAGGTCTGAATTAAGTCTGGCATGCCACTGTTAAACTCAAATTATCTGCAAGTCACACAGACTGTACAACTGTATATTCATATGCTTAGGAGTTTATTGAAACAAGCCAACCAAGCATAACTGTGAGATTTGTTACATTTTCTTTATAACACAAATCTCTGTCAGATACACTGCACTTCCTCAGTTAACTCAGATTACAAAAATGTCCACCAAAAAAAGTCTTTTACAGACACTTTTATAGTCTCCAAACTTTGTCCTTTTTGAAAACATTATTTTACTATATTAAAGCATTCTTTGTCTGCATCCTTATCTCAATCCAGTAAAAAACAACTCTCAGCAGGCTAAAATGTTCTTTCATTGATAGGATAGTCTTTAACTTTTTTGCTGTGTTAGCGATTTCCCTTTTCACTGGAATATCTGTGTACATTCAACTGGTTAGGAGATTTCAGCAAGCCTCTATTGTTAATGCCATATGTTACAAAAACATTCAGAAGTATAATACTTTTTGCTCCACACAAGCACATTCTGTTAAGCCAATGTATATTTCGTTTCTGTACTTGCAGATGCTATGTCACATGCTACTTCTAAAAATATCACACTGTTATTATGATTACCAAACTTCTGTTACTGTAAGGGAAAACCAGTTCTACCAAATTATATATATATATATATATATATATATATATATATATATATATATATATATATCAAATACATGTTATTGCTATGAGGGAGACCAGTTTTTACTTTCATAATTCTTTCACTTAGGTAAATATTCTGTACTACAACTTGTTCAGCATTTTTCAACCATGAATGTAAACATACAAATTTGAACAGATTTTCCTAGAAATCTGTGGTCTGCTCTGATTGCAGTTAAGTACCTGATCACAGGAGTATCTAAGGAGGGGCAAAGGGAGCAGCTGACCCATATATAATGTGCTAGGTGGCACAATTTGGCAGTTGTTGATGGTGTGGTATTGCAGAAATGAATGTCGATATTGTATTTGTGGTCACGACAGAAAATCAGAAGTGCTTCGTGTATGCTTGTTATATATATATATATACATATATATATATATATATATATATATATATATATATATATATATGTGTGTGTGTGTGTGTGTGTGTGTGTGTGTGTGTGTGTATATATATATATATATATATATATATATATATATATATATATATATATATATATATATATATATATAAAACAGCTGTCTGCTACAGACTTTTTTGGTCTTTAACCCATAGAAATTTTTTGCCCCATAGCTTACAGTTTTTGGGGTGCTAGATGGCTGAACTGTACTGGCTACTAGACAAGCTAGCTATAGATCTGCATCTGTTTAAATTGTTTTGTCAGTGAATACCATTAATCTGAATATATTCTGTTAAAAACTGGGATGAGGGAAGTTAGGTACCTTCCAACCAAGGTTAGAGTACTATGGCCCTTTTATTCCCTGGATGGAGGACCTTATCAGTCCATTCTCACAGAGGTAAAAAGTGGGTGTTAGGTAGCAGGTCAGTCTGCTGGAGCTAGCATACTCCCTTTGTATCTTACCTGGGGATCCTAGTCTCCATGTTGGACCTATTAAGCTTTAGAATTGCTACCTATCTCAGGAACACTTGCAGCTAGTGAGGCACACCTCTGGACAGCTCTAGTCAGCAGGATTATTTTCCATGGCTGCAGTACCTAGTGCTCCCTCTAAGTGTTACCCAAGATGTGAGTCAGAACCACCTGCCTTCCCCAAACCAAAGATGAGTGAGCCAGCAATGACCACTCAGTCTCATCCTTCCCAGACTATACCCTGCAGTGCCATGCCATTAACCCAGCATTGGTTTTTGGGGTCACAGTCACACTTTCATCCTGCTGTGCCATGGAGGTGGGCAAAATAGCATTCCTGTTCTCTTTATAAAATTATTTAGCATTGTACAGAGACAATTTAGAATTATGAAATGTGGGTGATATTCAAGACTACAAGAGGATTAATATGTGGTTCTATATTATAAAATAGAATGCTTAGGTTGTCGAACACCTAAACTTCGACATCTAAACGTCAAAAGCTGAAAACCGTGAATGGCCACTTTCGTGAATTTTTTTCCCTGTGAAATAATTTGCTTTGCCAGTCGACAGGAAAACAAACTTTCAAACCCTAATCGAGTGGAGGGGCTTTGCCATCCACATTTCCCCCTAACTAAATATACCAACTCTGAGATCGCTCTACATTGGGGAAAAAGTAAAATTCCCAATGACAGCCAAGCAAATGTTTTCCCTGTGAAAAAATTTGCAGAAGTGGCCATTCATGGTTTTCAGTTTTCGTCGATGTTTAGGCGTTTGACAACCTAAACATTTGAGTTTATAATATAGACCTGAATATGCTGTGTTCTGAAAATTTTGACCCAAATTCTAAACCTTACTGTCAGACTGGCAGCAGCAATGTGGTAAAAGTCCCAGATATACAACTGTTTCTCCCTAGACTCTGCCAGTACAAAAATGGATACCTGTACACACATGAAATATGCAGAGACCATGCCTACAATTTCCAGAAGCAATGAAAGCAACTTACTTTATAGACTGTCTATATATATTAGAGTCAAATCCATGTTTCTTACTGCTATTTTCTTTAGATTCTTGCTTTAACAAAAATGTCCAGGACTTGAAGACTTTCAGACATGTAAGTGGGAACGAAGAATACTGAATAAATGGCAAGAAGCCATGCACATACACATGTTGCATTTTCACCATTTACTTGATAAGTCTACGGAAAACCTTTCTGGCTTGTGAAAGAGTTAAATTAGATTTCCAAACCACACTGACAGAGAAGATAATCTGTATTCCTGTTCTCACTCATTCCCAGACATAATCTTTAACAGTGTTTTCCAAATAATGACACAGCAAGCTTATCTCTAGTGCTGTAAGAGATGATTATACTAAATATAGCAGCAGTAATCCTGTCACTGCACTTGGTGTATTTTCATGCTGAAATTCTTTTGTTTGACACAAGTATTACTAGGTTCTGTTTTCAAATGTTTTTGACACACATTTATATGTGAAGTAGCCAATCGGTCACTTTCAGTATTTCATTTCATTGTCATTATTTTTTGGCACCCTTAGTTTCATGCTAAATTATCCGCATTAGTTTATTTAGCTACATCCTGTAAAGCAGAAATAACTTCTGTTGCTACTATGAGCATTTAAGTATTCCTTTTCCTTTGAAGACAATGGTTATACCAATGTTACTTGTACCTGTTGTATAAAATGACACAAATAAGACGTAAACACAAGCACAGAATACTGCTTCACACCATACGATACCATATATGACTAACTGACACACCTTTCTGCCTTCACTTGGTAACACTCATGAAGTCTGAATGGATAAATGCCAAAAGGCATTTGCCTAAAAGCAGAAAAAGCAAATTTGGCAACACTATGTGCATAAGCATGTCATTGTATATAAATCCTACCTTCGATGAACAGTCATGTATAAGGTGATAGGTTAAAAGTCAGCTAGGCTGAATTAAGATTTTCTCATTCCAAAATTAGGTTAGTTTCAGACTGACTGTACATAATTTGCAAAGTTAGGGGCAGGAATGTATAGAATAAGAGGATATAGACCAAAATGGACTTTAAATGTTCCCAGAACAGTAAGTTAATCAGTTTCAGGCACGGCACGGCCATCTTTGATTTTCTTATCATCTTGTTTCATTATGAGGATGTATGCATGTAAATATGAATGACAAGCTAGCCTTTAGCCACATATCTCTGCAATTCCATGAAAAGATGAGACCAGATTATCAGATGGTTAATCAGTGGTAGAGGCATGGTCCTCCATGAAATGGACTATGTTTGTTTCCATGAAGAGGCAGCTGAGGACATGTTAGCGATCATGATATTGTGCTGCACGGTGATGTCAGTCCGACTTTCAGGAGATATCCCTGTACAGTACATCTCTGCATATCTCTACAAACCTAAGCACTAAATGGGACAAGAATAGGAATGAACAGGCTCTAAAATGGTGAGACTCTGGCTAACCACTTCTGCAGAAGTCAAAGACACCTTCCTACCATGACCTGAATATCATCTGTATAGTAAAGGTACCCACTCAGTTAGGAGACACGTCATAAAAATGATGTCAGCAGCACCTTTCATGGAACACGTGTTCATTTTGTTATTCACTTGTAAGGTATTCACATTTCTTTATCTGTAACATGAAATGAATGAAACTGACAATAATGCAGTATGATTACAGTTTTATGGCTGAAATCTGAAAGGCATGTATTTGTTTTTAAGAAAATGTTATTAGTAATAAATAAAATATGCATTGGACACTGGAAGAACTTTTCACTTCTAGCAACATTGAAAAGTATATTACAAACAATGAAGTTGCATGATTTTCCTTTGCACCAGGCACTAATGACATTCATTGCTACAGACCTCTTGCCTTCCCTCTTTAACAGGAACAGAAAATATGAATCATAATAAAGGAAAGCTGCTAAGGTGCCACCTTATAACATTTTAATTACACATCTGTTTTGTCATTATTTCCTGAAATGAATCTGTGGTTGCAGAGTATAAGGGATGACAGGCAATTTGCACCTAATGATTTGTATATCATAACTAAACTGGGAGGAGAAAACAAGGTTGCAACAGGCTTACTGGCAAAGGCAAAAATGCTGCTCCAAGGTCAGAGACTGAGGACAAGAGGAGAAAGTTGTGTGGCTTTACTGGCAGTGACAAATGACAGCAATTACCTTGCATTTGGGCTGTTTTTCTGACTGGCTCACTAAACACTACAAGCTACATAGGTCAAGAACTTCAGGAAGGGGATATAAATCGCCTTTTATCCTATTAAGAAAAGTTGAAGCAGTGGGTGAATGGTATATGATCAGTTGATTATAAACAAGTATTTGTCAATGCCAGAAATTTTCATAGCAAACGTTAAGCTAATCAAAAACAACTTGAATGATGGTTTTAAAAAGATATTGCTTCATATACAATCCTACTAAATTTGACAGTTATGAAGTCGCTGAGAAGCTATGACTTCTATACATGTGTTCAGCAGTTTGGGATACTTTGGGAAAATAAAAATAGACTGCATGTTACATAAGGAAATTTGAAAAAAATGTTGAAGCTTAGGCACTGAGTTTCAATATTCTGTCTTCCTGCCAACTGTAGGTTATTAGGGTCAGTTCAGGACATAGCACAGCATTTTAGAAATTGGCAATGTCTCTGCAAATAGGATATTTGGTGGCTTTATTACACTATGTTGTTAGGAATAAGGACAAAACCAACACATACCCAGGATTCTGAAATTTATGGCATACACTGATGGTGGTACAGAAGAATTATTACACTGCAGGTGTACTAATAAAAAACAGGCTCTGAAGCATGAGGTTTATTAGAGATACTGAAGATCCTGGACTGGGAATGGATCTGCACCAGCATGGCTTGATTGGAGAAGGAATAGAAGAAACAAATCATTTGTAGATAGATATCATTAGTATGGGAGTTCAGGGCTGCAAATGGCTGCTGTGTCAATCACTGCAAGAAACCATATACCAAACAATTCCGTGGCTTCATTAGCATGCAGCTAGTTCCAGATTATTTTATGCTTGCATAATGCACATGCATCTGCATCTGTGCCACAGTACACTTGACTTAAAATGAGAGTAGAATAAATAAAATAAAATGTAAAAAGAGAAAGCCCGCTAAAATGATATACAGTGAATATGTTTTGGTGAGGTTTGAACCAAAAACCACAGCATCATAAACCTATAAAAACTGTAACTGACTGAGAACAAAAAGCATAGCAAATGATATTCATAATCTATTTTTCACAAAAAAAGGACTTAACATTCCTACATTAATTTTAGCATTCATCCCTCTAATGCAAGAAATTAAATGATTTTCCTGCTGCCAGAAGAAAGATGCAACATCTAGTATGGAAGTACAGCAGTGCTTTATCTTGCTAAACTGTCTTGCATCAAACAGATGAGAGTTGCCATCTTTAATAATCCTAGCCTGGTTAAAGGCACAGGTGCAGTTTGCTGACAAAGGTAGAAAAGGCTCTGACAAACTGATATTGCATGCTAGCCATAAACTAAGTGTAGTTATCAATTACATGAACAGCAATGCTCATTTCTACAGTACTAATTCTCTGCTGAGTCACAGGCAGTGATAATGAAATTAACATATGGATACTATGAAATGCACTAACACTCAACAGATTCATGCTTAGATTTTTATAAAGCAAGTGCAGATCATAAGTGTCATATCTGGCCTCTGTGCTGAACCAACGGCCCAGTTCCTGTGTAGACTATCAAACCTGGCATTACATATTTTGGACTTGAACAAATATGATCTATTTATAGATGACATCTCTTTTAGCTTCGCAGTTACAGAGAGATTTTTTTATATGCTGTTTACTTTGTACAGCTATAAGCACTGATATTACTACTGTTCAGAAAAGCACAGATTACAATTGTCATCCCCAAGTGGTACAGTATCTGGAACTGCAAGAATTACCTTGTACATATTTCTTTGTGATGAAACCCTATAAAAAGCTTCAGTCAAAAACAAAAATAATTCACTTCTTATTTATCAAGTAATATGGCTGGGTGGAAGTTTTTATGTATGCCCAGTGATTGCTGTATCCTCCCCTCAAAAATAAATAAATAAATAAATAGATAAAATGTATTTGATATTTTTGAGTAAAACTCCTTTTTGTCAAACAGCTCTGATGGTATAGTATGGCACACACTGGTTAAGATAACTCAGTTCAAAAAGTAGGAGACATTGTTTTGAGTTCCATCAAGTCCTTATGGCATGTTTTGTAACCTTGAGCAGTCCTCTCCACCTTGTGAGTGCTTTTTCATTGCCCATTGATAAAATACCTACATTTTTGTCAGTTAAGAATCTGAAATATGATCAAATGTTTACCTATAAAATTTGCCATAAAACCGATGAACAGTATCTGCATGCTCCTAGGGGAAAGCTTGCCAAATAAGCAAGAGGCATACATAACTGTTTTAGTAAATTAATAACCGATTAACTTGGATTCTGTCAAAAGCAGATGTTAGAATACAGATATAGTAAGTGCTGTTTACTGATACTATAAGGTAAACAAATATACATTTATGTATGGTTAAGTAACTATTCTCTGAGTTGTCACTATGTGCAGAATTGAACCTCAGGATTCAAGCTTAGTGGATTATTCTTATGTTTATTCCAATTCATACATACCACAATATGAATGATTAATACCTAGTTTTCACCCCTTTTAGTGAGGGCCTGAGGGACCAAACCCAGGGTGTATTAATAATTGTCAATTTATTTGTACAAATGATGCTTAAAGAGGGTCAAAGAGCTACTTTGCTTGGGATCCAAAAGATTTACTGCATAAAAGAGGAATTCTCTGGGAGACATAACTATCTTGCCACAAACTTAAGTAAGCACTTAGAACTTTGAGAAGAGGTTAGATTCTGATAATACAAATGCCTAGCCATTCACTTCTGTAAGATATGTCCTTTTTATCATTAAAAATTAATGAAATGTTTACTCTATTAAGAAGACCATGGAGTGAGTAGCTGCTTATTTCTGTGTCCGGGATGCATGCAACTGCACACTGAATTTCATGTCTCTGTAGACCAGACATCATATTAACTTACAGTAGCCACATCATCAGAAAGGTATAATTTGATTATTGTTCATTAACTAGCTATGAAGTGGTGGCAGCTGACTCTTTTCAGCCACAATGCAAGCAATAAAATAAGGTAAGTATATCTGACATTAGAGTTTAGTGCATGTGAGAGCACATGACTTGAATCACTGAGACAAGACAAGGCAGACAGAAATTTATAACCAATAGCAGTTCTTCATGTACTAGAATACCATACAGACAATTGCCGTCTGTGAAGCAAGTAGCGATAGTCCTATAGTACAATGTAAGGCAAATGTAAGATAAAATAAGGTCAAGGTAATTTAGAATCCAGTGACAATATGCATTAGTAATACAAGTAGGCAATTTGTCACATTTAAAAATAGGATACACCAAGGAGTTAAGCAGATCCTGAAACACAATGGCTATAAATAGGTTGAAATGCCAGGTCTAATAACCTCTATGATGTAACTACTGTCAGTGAACTAAGAGACAAAACTGCTGAATTTAGTAGACGACAACATTCCATTGTATACTGTTAATATACAAATCATAACAACATAAAGCATCTTTATAACTCATGTACAAAACTTAACAGTGAGTTCTGTCCATGCTATTATGTTATTCTCTTCAGAGTGCACCGGCATGGTATAGCATATTTTAGCTAAAAACTCATCTCTTTTTTATGTTTCTTCCCAGAAGTCATGCCTCCAAGCTGGTAGTGGGCTGCTGCAATCTGTTATTGATCAGAGGATAGTACCCTTTGTTAAGGTGGGTAACCACAAATAAGGATGTTTGAAAAAAGCTGCATTTTCTGATAGATGATCCTAGAAAGATATTTAGAGTAAAGGACAAATGCAGAACAAAACAAACATTTAATGGGGAGCTATATACACAGCTTAACGACTGCTCATATTAATCAAATGGCATTGTAAACTTTCCTCATGTTGGTCGACATTTACTAGTTCCAAGAAGATGCAATATCATGAATTTTGTGAAGTATCTCATGATGAAATTCCAGTAAGAAATATTAGTGCTTTAATTTATTGTTTTTTGTTTCTATCAGGTAGCACAATCTTGAAGTGAGTATAATAAAATGAGGGGGTGTGGAGGGTCTTGACCTCTGCAAATGCATGGCTTTGTCTTTGCATGTTTTTTTTTAAAACCAAATGTATCTCCATCATGTGTGACTAAGTTACTTGGGGTCAGGGAATCAGTTACAGATGACTGGAAGTAGCACAAGACAATGACGGAGATTTGGTTAAATTAAGAATGGGTAAAACTCCAGTTTTAAGTTTTGAGTTGAAATTGAATGGATCAGTAGATTTTCACACCATGAGCTGTTTATGTTTTATTTATGTAATAAGTCACACATGACTGCTAGCATACTGAAATAAAAAAAAATTAATAAACAACAATTTAAAGTAATCTGATCAAAAGTACTAAAATGTATAATAATAAATATAAAAGTGCCACAAAGCAAAAGGTGTAGGGACTAAAATTATTAATAATGCTTCTCATGAAAAAAATCATTAATACATTTAAAAATTGTGCATGCAAAATTACGTTTTGGAAATGCAAGCTTAGATTCCTCATACAAGGAACTATGTGTCAAGGATCCTTAAAAATTGAGTAATGCTGGTATGTTTCAGGTCCATTATTATGACATGCATTTTTCCTGTTATTTCCCCTACAGAACCCTCAGACTTAATAACACAATATGGTAGTAATACTGGGATGTGAGTACTATGACCAGAGCTGGGGCTTTGGCTTACAGTAGAAGTATTACTCATCTGCTTGTATGGTCTATGCCTCCACTTGCTGTTCTGAACTGTTAAACAGCAAGAACTTTCTCTTGCAGATCTGGCATACTGCCAGAATTAAAAGGATTTTATAAGCAGCAGTTAATTTTTTTGGCTTTATATTGGTATTGCTGTTCTACCCGTGGTGGTGGTGCTGCGGTAGTGTTGTCGCCTCACAGTAAGACGCTATCCGGTTCGATTCTCAGCTAGAGTGTCTTCTGCGTGGAGACATGCGTGAATGGGCGTACCTTCGTTGAAGGTTGTGCGTCAGGCCTGGCAAGCGATGCGTAAAATCAACTGCCAATCATTAGCGGACCGGAGTTCCACTGTGGCGACCCCTAACCGGGAAAAGCCGAAAGACACAAACAATTGGTATTGCTGTTCTGTAGATGATGTTTCCATATTGGATGTACCTTGTGATCAGACCAAGAGAAAGACTGAACAAGACCTGTGCAAATGTACAATCAAGTCATCCATTGTGCTAACTCTATGTTTTGTTTCATTTTTCAAAATTTGACTGGAAAAGGCCTAAAAGTTCATTTAAACAGTATAGCCACTACAAATGTATTTAATATGCACTCCACTAGACCACCAAATTACTTTCTAAGCATTTATTCAGTTTTGTGGCTTGATATGATGACCCTACAGCCACTAGTATCTCTGAAGTTAGAGGATCAAATTGATGAAAATTGAAAGCCCTGGATTGAGATCTTTGAGCTGTACCTCACTGCAGCTGGATTTGGAGTAAAATATGTAACAAATCCAATGTACCATATTTCTCCATGACACTGGAAAGGAAACCATAGTGCCATTAAAAACTTTCCTTCACAGAGGAGGAAAAAAGACAAACTTGTAGTGCTGAAACGTAAATGTCAGTTACTTTGCAAGCGAAAGAGGGATATATGTTGTGTCACAGATTTATTTTTCAGAAAGAAGTAACGGGGTCCAAGAGATTACTGATGACTATATTACTGAATTAAAGTATAGAGAGCAAAACTGTGAATTTGTGAACTGCATGACTCACAAGTAAGGCAAACAGACTCTGGTATTAGAGCTGTAGCAAGGGATTTGGTGCTCTTGCAAAATATACCCATTTTTGTGACCCTCAGCCCTGCCCCCTTGTCCACCTCCCTTGTCTACCAGCCTCAAACTAGTAATATCTACCACATGATCTTATCCTCTAAAATGCACTACCAATAACTTAAAAAAAAAGAGTTATTTATTTATTTATGTGCATTCTGCATCCAGTGGCATCACTGGTGGATAAAATAGAGAGGCAGAACTGTGGTATGGAGATAGGAGTAGAAGAACGAGATATGGTTTGCAGCAGAGATAAGGAGGATATTGCAAGCAGCAGTGATGAAGCAGATCGGGATTGCACAGAGGCAGCAGTGGATTGCTTGGTGAAAGAAAAGTCCAATGTAGCAGTGCAGTGGCAGCATGCAGAGAAAGACGAAGGGAGAGATGTGAATGGGCAGTCTGACAGTGGGACAAGAAATGCTAGTAAGGATTAATCAAAGTTTAATGTTCCCTTAGAAAGATATAACATTTCAGATAGCAATAGCAAGAACTCTGGGGGTAAGTGCTATGGATGTTAGACCATTTATCCTTTTGCTCATGTAACCTTTCTGTGATTTAATATTTGATGACTTTCAGAAAATGGAAAGGTTCTTAAAGGAGTATAATAAAAAAACAAAACTGTTACCCTCAGAAAAAATACATTTTTTCCATACAAAATATGAATAGAAAGAAATTATTCAAGTCAAACTGACAAAGTAGATACAACTGATTTAGAAATATATTGGATGTGAGACTGACAACAAAGTTAAGAAAATGAGAGATGAAAGAAAATTTTGTACTGAAGGTTGGAAAGCGGGAGAAGTTAAGCATTTGATTACTGCAGTTAGTGTGGCTGGTTACAGGGGCAGCCATGGTGGTGCAGTGGTTAGTGTTGCCACCTCACAGCAAGAGGTTCTCCAGTTCAATCCTCGGCTGGGCTGCCTTCTGTGTGGAGTCTGCATGTCATCCTTGTGGTTGCGTAGGTTTCCTCCCACATCCCAAAGATATGCTGGATGTGGATTGGACACTCTAAATTGGCCCTAGGCGTGAGTGTGTGCATGTGTGGGCCTTCTGTGGAAGATTGGGTGCCAGGCTGGCAACTCGACACTATAAAACTCCACTGCCAATCAAGAGCAGATAGGTGATCCACTGCGGTGACCCCCAACTGGGAGAAGCCAAAAGAAGAAGAAGTGTGGCTGGTTACAGGGGAGTACTAAGGTGCTGGGGCAACCAAAGACATGTTTTTATATGGGTCAAAAGAGCATCTGATTTATGAATGCAACAAAAGGGCTTGAGCACTATGTGGGGAACAAGGACATACAATGAAGAACTATGTTGCAGATTAATATAAATATAAAAAGAAAGGGCATTTTTGGATGGAAGTAGTGAAAAAGAGGATAATGAAGTTGCAAATGATGATGATGATGATCATCATGCTAATGTAAATGTGAATGTCAAAAATATGTTTAAAAAATGATAAAGACTTGGAAGACAGTGATCAAAATAGAAAGAAATGAGGCTTTATTAGAACAAGGAAAGGAAATGTTATGTGAGATGGATGAAATGTAGAAAATTCACAAGCTACAAGTGTAAATATAATGGACATAAGAATATTAATTTGCTGCACAATAGATTTAGCAGGTTGCAAACAGCTCAAAGTGGTGGGGAGAATGAAGAGAACTATGTGCAAGTGAAAGGTAGACTTCAGTTTGGGAAAGAGTAAGAGATAGGAAAGAAAAATAATAAATTATAGGGAAACACAAATAGAAACATAGAATTCAAAATGAATAGTGTTATATGTGAACACAATAATTAATGACATAAGGAGGTTACTAGTTTCTCAGTAGTGCAGGAAGATGACAGTGGTCACCTTTATGACAGTGGTCACCTTTATCTAAAGTGGCTGAAGTGTTCAGGGGTGTCAGTGATGCTTAGTCATCCGTCAATTCAATTTTAAATCATAGTGTGGTTAAACTGGGTCATGGATCTGTACTAGATATTAAAACAGGAGGTTTTAGGGTTAGAGTGATATGCGCATATACAGAAGTGAAAAAGAGAGTATTTATTTGAGCTTTTAAATCCTTATGTAATTGTGAACACAATGTAATAGCAGTAGGTAATATTGTAATATTAATTATAATATGACAAACGAAAAAGGTAACATTTTAAACAGAGATAGATAGATAGATAGATGATAGATAGATAGATGATAGATAGATAGATAGATGATAGATAGATAGATAGATAGATAGATAAACAGATATAGATATACAAAGATATATATATATATATATATATATATATATATATATATATATATATTAAAATCAGAATTATCTGACCATTATACAATATAGTCAGAAGAAGATTAGAACAAAGACATGATAAAATACCGTAAGGATATTAAGAAACTAAATTGAGCAATTTGTGATGTAAAAAATAGAAAACAAAGGCAAAATGCCACAGAAAGAGCATAAGACTGTGATTTTGTTTCATAAATTACAGTAGTCACAGTGGTGGTGGTTAGAATACAAAAGGAAATATAAGAAAATGTGCATGGAAACTGAGAAATGAATTTTACAAGAAATGAACAAAGAAAGGGTAGCATTATAGCTGATTTAAGGTATGATGGCATCATTAGAGGAAAAAAAGAAAATAGAGAAATAGATAAAGGACAGCGTTTTCAGCAGAGGGGATAAGGAAACAGTATCACATTTTTTAGGAAAAAGCTTTAAGAAACACTACATTGTGATTGAGGAAGTTCTGCTACTAGAAGGTTATAGAATAAGAAAACAGGAAGAAAAAATTGGTGATGGAGTGAATCAAAAGAAATTAAAGTGAAAGATATGGAACTGATTTTAGAAAACTAATGAGAAGTCTGCGCCAGGAGCAGACAGATTAATTTATTGTTAATTCAAAATGGAAATAGAACAAACAAACTCCTGAAACACATTCTGCGATTGTTCCATTAAAACACAATAATACAGGTTTAGCTATACAAATTAAAATTTTTTGCAAAGTAACAACAACTGTTTGAACACTTATTGTCTTGCCCTAGAAACCCACTGTTAAATTCTTAAACTGAAAGAATGAAACAAAATGTCAAAAACATTCTAAAAAAAACTGTGATTACTCAAAGCTGATAGAGTTATTTGCTTCTGTTTATAGATAGAAATATGCCTTTATAGGACGAGGAACTCCCCCAAGCACAGTTATTGAAGAGAAGATGGATTAGATCCAAAGCTTTTTGCATCATTTCTTTGTCAGTAAAAGAATACAGGTAACTAGCAACATAGTTTCTACAGAAAAGGCATTTAAGGCAAAAATCAATTTTGTGACGAAACACCTAAAAAAACTTTTTGTACTGAAGGAAGGATAATGTGAGGATAATTTTAGATCGATATTTTGTATATGATTCATATATACAAGCTACATATGTTGCTCATCATATCCAGATGAGGTTGTATATTGCTCAAGGAATTCCAGATACATTGTTGCATTACTGAGCAGCTACAATCAGAACTTGTCAGAGGTTATAGTGAAGTCTTCTCTAGAACTAGTAATCTCAGCTGCCAACACTAGTCCTGAGATTAATTTGAAGCCCATGACTGACAGTACTCAATCCACTGGCATTAAAAAGCTTGCCTGTTGACTTTAATCCAAGTATCAAGATTCTGCAAAGTTAATGAGAAAAGCAGTGCATTCAGTTTTAGGTTCTGTATAAGACACATGACCCATGAGATATATTCATATTGTATATATCATTGTCAAATGCAATCAATAACTGTATCTGTGTATCCATATATGTAATCTGTTTCTATATACTGATAATTCTATTTGCTATATTAAATGAAAACAACTTTAATGTCAACATATCAAATCCAGTCCAACAAATCACAAAACATTGAATCACCAGAATGGATTTGTTGGACTGGATTTGATATGTTGACATTAAAGTTGTTTTCATTTAATATAGCAAAATAGATAATCCATTGGTCATTAGTAAAATGGATTTCATAAACTAGACATGAATAATAGTTTCTCAAAGAATGCTTGTAACTCTGTGGTGTAGGCCATGTTACCATGGCTTTATCTCAGTTTAGAGTGAAAGCCTGTACTACCACTTTCTCTTGTAGATCTGACAATATATATGTTGCAAGTATTGTTGTAAGGAAGAGCAGACAGGCAAGGGAAGTTAATATAGCAAGTTACAATGTTACAATCTTAAAATGACAGCAAGACTTCAAAAGAGGTTCCTACTTGCCATTTTCCAGGTAGATAAATACCAGAGCATGTTTTCCTCATATCATTAATCTAAGTATTTCTTAAAGGTATTTAACTTCATTGCTGATCTTGCATTAATATGAAAAGAATTCCATCTCCTCCCACTGTAAACTGGAAAAACTGCCTTCCCAACTTTGTCTTCACATTTACGTAATCTATCAGTAATTGATAATTGCTTGTTTCTTTGTCATGGTTCAAAAGTGAAATACTCAAAGTACATTCTAACTCTTTATTCTTTAAAAATGTATGCATGCAAATTAGCTCACTTCTTAGCAGTCTGTGGCAAGTCGATTACAAGTTTATACTTTTAAGTCTTGACTTATAATTCACTCTTTCCTATCATCTTAATTATCTTGTAAAATAGCTTTGTATTTTTTCTGGTCCTAGTATATCAACCCTAGAGAATATTCAAAAGCACACACCATATTCAATAACAGCCTTATAGAAATGTATAAACTCTATCCAAGCCCACTGGATCCCTGGACACTGTAGATTTAAACACGGATGTAGAATAAGTTAGCAATTCCTTAACTGCAATTAACTGCTACATAAACTTATTTAAAATTTTATTGTTTTGGTTCCAATGTTGTAGTTTATTATATTTGCAATCTTACAACATTTAAAAGTCATCAGCAAGTTTGTGTCTATTAGACTATAGAATATTCTATACCTTGCTTGCAGCCCCCTTGTATAGTGAAGTTTAAAAGTTTCATATATTAGCAGTCTGCCTCAACAATAATGATAACTGATTCTATAATATAGTACCTTAAATTCCAAAGTTATCTTTTTCTGGTTTTTGTTAAATGTGTCTATTTTCACCACTAAATTAATGTTTCTTGAATTATATTGAATATTTCTTAAAGTTACACTTAATAAACCATCTAGCACCTTGTTAGTAGTATACTTACTTATACATCAACATGTTACCTCTCAAAAGTCTAAATCTTATGGTAAATAAGTTCAGCTGTATAATGCTTTCTGTATAACTAACTTTTCTTTTGAAACTTATTCCCTTAGTAAACTACAGCTTATTTCTTGACTGCTTTCATGCCATATAAACAATATACATGGATATTTAATCAATTAAAAAGATAGTTTAATACATTCATGCCTAGATGGAACTATATGGAAAACGCTATACATCACACGATGACACTTTCTTATTACTGCATTAATAAATTGTTGAAATGTTAGTGACTTCTCCCCAAAAATATCATAACGTTTAATAACTTCAACTGCATTCAAAATCTCAGTATCAATGGAGTTTAGGTTTACTTCATTATCCTGCCCAAAGTGTATAACAAAACACTTTTTTGACATTCAATTCAAGATTATTCAATATTATTCAATACTACTATTTCCAAAATAGTTTATCCAAATAGTCATATAACAACGTATGCTATTCCAGGGTAGTAACCATCTATTTTACAGTCATCTATTTTACATTTACATCAGACACACTGCTATAATATATATTTGAAATGTTGTTATTATATTATAGCTGGCAGCAGTCTGCTGATTGTACATATGTTCTCAGACTGTTCATCCAGACTTATTTAGAGGGCACTACAGATGACACATATATTAAATTAAAAATTGACATGATATAGGAACTTCTGGAACTTTTCTTTGCACTTTCTTGTTTTTGAAATTATATCTTATATTCTGACTATGTACAGTATGGACCCCAGCCATTTCATAATCCAGTCTTACAGACTTAAATTAGGGTCTCAGTTGCTTGAGTACATGGAAGTGCATAATGGAATCACAAATGTTCAAACGATCTAAGTATACAATATCCATTGGTAATTTTTCTCTTTAAACATCAGACACACTGCTATAATATATATTTGAAATGTTGTTATTATATTATAGTTGGCAGCAGTCTGCTGGTTGTACATATGTTCTCAGGGAATAGGACTTTTAAAGTTTTAAATGTTAGCTCTGATATAGAGTTTTACAGAAATAATACTTTTATGTGTTACAGTGGAAGATCAAGGTGAATTATTTAGGCAACACTTTCAAAGATGGTGGATAATTTCAGAACTGCAATAAAAAAAAACAACACAGCAGACTTCCTCTTACCTGGTACAACTCCATTTGTTGCAATAGCACTCATTGAAATGGCAGTCAGTAAGGTCTATAAAAGAAAGGAGAGATACAAACTAATTAATGCTGTAAAAGCTGCTCAGTGTCTTTTTTAGTATTAATAATCACTACATTTATATAGTAATGTCATTAAAGGCATTACATTTATTACTCATGCTAAGAAACAAATCTCTTTCATTTTTAACAGGCTGTTCTGAGAAAGTCAACTCAGACATAAATAAACAAAACCTGTCTAGATTGCTATGCTAAGTTAACACAATGTGGGAATGCAAAGTGGTGAGGTTGAACTACATGTCTCTAACCAGTTTATGAGTTATTTTAGGTGATTTTCTTGTTTTTTACCACTGGTTTATAAGTGACACTGGTTAGCAAGCCCTTAATATGTGAGGCACACAATAGCTTAACTCAAAACTCCTAGGATTTGCTTGCCCTACAAGTGTACTTAAACCATTAGTTATGTCATTTACAGAATAAATACAAGAAAGAGGAAGGCAAGTATATACACATATCTTTTTTATTTAAAACCAACTAAAATATAGCAGAAATAAAGGCCATTCTGGTTCACTTTTTTGTCAGCCAGGTTAATCCTACAAGACTGATTACCTATTTACAGGGGACATCCACAGTAGTGCTTAAACTGTGCATGAGTAATTTGGCCTGGACATAAGAACATGTGCTTACATGGAGGTACTGCTTATAAATCACACAGACAATGGTTTCCTAAGAAGAACAGCATTCAGCATTATGCTTTTCAGTATTTTTTTCTGCATTCAACTGTCACTCAGGAAGTTTCACCTTGGCCAACTGCAGAGGAGCTGAAGGACAACATAGAATGGGATAGGAGCATAACTGGGAAACTAGGAAACAGAGTCTTATCACTTCAAAAAAAGTAGAATGTAGTAATTGAGTGTGATGAAGAAAAGTATTTCAGGGGTGGATAGGATAGGTAGGTGGTTATTGGGGTTAGAAGAATATAGGAGAAATACTGGAATGGTAAAGTTTAAATCTGGAAAATGAAAAGTAAGGACAATAAATGGAAATCATCTAACAGTGAAAGAAAGGGAGTTTATATATATGGTAATAACAGAAATAGTAAGTCTCAGAGATTTTTTTACTGTTTGTATGTCCTGTAGCTAACCATCAACTGATTTAAAGCTGGTCTCATTCCTGGACTTTACCCATTTTACCTTTAGTGCCTACAGTGCTGTCCCCCTTGAGCTGCATCATCCCTGTAGTGGACTGGAAAGAGGACTTGGGTCAGAATAGAGCAACCAGCACCTCATATGTGCTGTCCTGTGTACTAGGGGGATTTTTTGCATATCCTAACAGGCTGAAACTACTGGCACCATGCACATAACTGCACATAATGTTGGTTAGCTCCATTCCTTCATAAAATCTGAAGTGCTTACAGCAATATACCATGTAATTTCAACAATGTATTATGTAATTACAGCACTTTCCTCATCACTGGGGACATGTAAAATCATGGGCAAAAAAATCTTCTTTTCTCCATCTCAGAGTAGGTGAGTTAGCTATAAGATGGCCTTTCTCAACTGCCCTACCCTGCGCTCCACCTCCATTTATTTAGAAGGTTTGTGTTAAAGTTGCATGGTGATTTAAATTATCAAGTTTTATATATAGAGTAGTGTAGAAAAACCTAAATGGATTAGCTAATAAAGCAAATTAGCATATTATGTTATGATGAAAAGAGAAACTATTTTGGCAGTAGAAAACTGAACATAGCCACATACCACATTTCTATAGTAGAACGGCTGATTACCTAGAAGAAATGAAAGCATAATGGCTTCTCAGATCTTAGGATAACATGTAAATTAAGGCAGAGAAGAAAAATTAGGAAAGGACATACAGCAATGTAATGTCAGTATTTTGTTAAAGAAATAAATGAATGAAGACATAACAAATTATGAAAATAGAAAATGACTTAGGATTTTTACAAACAAAACAAATACTGGTAGAAAAGATGTGAAAGGTTTTGAGAAGCAATGATGAAAAAATTAAGAAATGTGTAAGATGGTTTGAAAGTTTCAAGAAGAGTGGAGGAAAAACTGATTAAAATGAAAAGACTATACTAGGAAAAAGAATAAAGAAGCACAGTACGTGACAGAGGGCAAAAACTGAAAACTTTCTTGGGCCGATGGGTGTCAATATAAGGTATATGAATTTATTGTGCCGTTAGATAATACAAGAAATTGTTGCTACAATATGATGCAGTAAAATAGTTGCAGATGACTTTAAAATAGGCATTTTTCATTAAGACTGGGAACAATAGGCCTTAAGATGTATAAAAATAAAAACTTAATTAATTGTTAAATTGTGTATTTGTAATTATGATGGCAATGGTTAGCTTTCCTCCATGTACCTGTATCAGTTTTTACCAGATGCTATGGTTTCCTCTGGCATTCCAAAGATATGTGAATGTGAACTCTTTGATTTTTTTTTTTTTTTTGAAGGAGGGAACATGAGAACGGTTGCCTGCCAAACCATGGCCAGTCTCTGTAACTTTCTGTTGTTTGCTATAGCGTGTAGATCTTTTTCTATTCTATTGTCAATTCTTGTGGCTCCAGCTTTAATGATGTGGCTTTGAGTGCACATTTTTACATTTGCAATGACTTGACCATAATCCTTTCTTTGACTATGCTATCAGTTCTGAGATCATGGTTATTCATTCTTTAGACAGCAATAACGGTAATCGTTTCACACCCCTGCAGCTTCTAGTAAATGCCTTTGAATTTTTAAAGTTGCAAGTTTTATGGATCAATTAGACTTTTTTTAAATAAATCAGCTTTTGGACAGATAGATTTAACACGGAATCAAAGTAAAGCCTTTGTTAAAATTGGGACTCACAAGAGTAGGGGCAGTGTCCCCTTGTGTCATTCTTTGCAAAATATTTCAAGCTGCTTCTTCTGCCAGTGAGTGGTACCTCTGTGAACAACACGATTCCCTACAATATTCCTACAACTGAAAGGGTGTGAAATGATTGATTCGCTTTCTTCACAATTTAGATAATTTTCCTGTGGATTTAAATATATTCTTTGACTGGTAACTGCTAATCTCATTTGGATAATACAGTAAAGTGGATGGCTATTATAATCTGAGTGACTGTCATACCTGTCACACTACCATTTTTCTGGATTTGGAATTTTTCTGTGGGATGACTTTCTGGTATTAGAGAAAAGGCTTTTTTGACAGCTTTTGCCTTGCTGAGAGTTGCCGAGCCATTTTAATAATTTTTCATCACTGAACTGGAATGTGTATTCTTAAATCTCGGGGCAGTTCTTTTCAGTATGAGAATGTATCACAGTGACTATCTCATGTGTCAGAGTTGACTGTTTAAAGTATTTGGCATTTTAACATCTAGGGTGCTAGTTCTTTAATTTATGGGCGTGCAATCTGTGTGTAGCTAACTGTTAAAAAAAGAATACAAAGAGAATTACCGAAGCCTTCCTGAGCAGCAACCCATTGATTTTCTAGTAAAGATACAAAATGGATCACTGTATTCAATAATGGGGCACATCAGTGAAGTATATCCCATGGGGTGACTAGACATGCCCTTTAGCATCAGATAGACTGCAGAATATGATTTCATCATCGGTAGGCACACACTGTTCAAAATTTAAACTTATCTATCAATTTCTCCAGACATGACCACTGTTGTCATAATTTTATCAAGTTTCATAATGCTACATTTATTGATATTCATTTATTTATTTATTGCAGTTTGATTACCAGGGAAGTCCACTGGGCATGGAGCCCGTTTTCAGTGGAGGCCTGGGGAGAAAAGCTCCAGCAGGAAACAGCAGTTAAAATTGTTAATACAATTACATGCAATTACATAAAAACAATATAAAAGTTACATACATATTCAGAGACATCTTCATTGGAAATAGTTATCAGCAGAGAATAAATCTCAACAGTTTCAAATGTTTATGGAGGAAGATACTGGCTAATGCAAAATAAGATTAGGAGATTGATATTTAGTAATGTGAGGTGAGGATTTAGTAGAGGTAAAGTAAGGTAAAGGGGGTTAGCCTGGAGAGAGGTGGCAGGATAAAGTGGGAGGGATGGGCTGAAGAGAGCAATTGCATTTCCTGTTTTGATAGAGATAAGAATGGAGGTGTTTTTTGAAGTGGTTGAGGTTGGTACAGGATCTCAGAGTTGAGGGCAAGGCATTCCATTTTTTGGCTATAGTAAAGGATAAGAGTAGTTTACCTGTGGTGCACTTTGGTTTTTGAATGGAGATTAGGTTTTAGTGGGAAGATCTAAGTGGTCCAGGGGGGAATAAGGTTGTAGAATGTTAGAGAGAGCAGGGCAGTTGGAAGGGTGGAACAGTAATTTGTGGGCAATTGTGATTTGGAGAAAGTCAAGGTGGTTGGGGAGTTCGAGCCAGTTTAGGGAGTGGAGGGAGGAGCAGTGATGTGAGGAGGATTTGGCATTGGTGGCAAATCTGGAGATTTTGTTGTAACATTGTTCCAGTTTGGAGGTAAGTGAGGAAGAGAAGTTTGTGAGGAGGGGAGCGCCATACAGAAGGGAGGGAAGAAGGAAGGAAGAGGCAAGGGTAAGTCTGGTGTGAGGAGAGAGGAAGTGGTTGTTTCTATACAGAAGTCCAAGTTTTATGTGTGTTTTTTTGATGTTTAGCTGGATATGGTTATGAAATTTTAGTTGGTCATCAATGGTAATGCCGAGAAGCTTGGTAGAGGGTACAATTTCAATGTTGGAGTTGTTAAGGCTGGTAATTTGAAATGAGTCCTTATCCAGAGAGGAAGATTTGGTAGGAGAGAAGAGGATGATCTTGGTTTTGTTTGCATTTAGAGCAAGATGATTTTGGCGCATCCAGTTTTCAGTGGTAGAGAAGGCATTCTGTGTTAGGGTTTTGAGTTCAGTTAGACTGAGGGCACAACAGATTAAAGTGGAATTGTCCGCATATTGCACACTTTTGCTGTTAGGGATGGCTTTGTGGAAGTCGTTAATAAAGATGTTAAATAGTAGAGGGCCGAGTATTGAACCTTGGGGTACTCCTGTGGGGGTAGGAAGGAAGGTCGCTTGGCCCCACTTCACAGCTTGGGACCTGTTAGAAAGGTAGCTAGAGAACCAAGATAGGGATTTCTGACAAAGGTTGAGATTAGAGAGGTGGTTTAGAAGGTGTGAATGAGAGATAGTGCCACAGGCTTTGGATAGATCTAGAAGCACAGAGGAGACTATATTACCGGAATCACGTGCAGAGTTGATAGAATGCAAGAAAGATAGAAGGGCGGTGGTAGTACTGTGTCCAGGGCGGAAGCCATGTTGAGTAGGAGAGAGAAGTTGGTGTTTGGTAAGGAATGGCAGGAGCTGAAGGTGTATATATTTTTCAAGTATTTTGGAGATAGGGGTAGAAGATTGCTATGGGGCGGTAGTTGGAGACATTGTAATTTTTGCCTCCTTTGTGGAGAGGCAAAATGAAGGCAGAGCACCATAGTTTGGGTATGTAGGATTCGAGTAGAGACCTATTAATAAGGATAGAGACAGGTATGGCAATAGTGTCAATATTATATGTGATATAATATGATAATCAATAACATGTGAAAGACGAGGTCATTACTACCACACCAGAAATATATTTGTTTATGGTCATGTGAACATTCTGGACTATTTATTTGTTTAGCCGTTTAATTGAGTTTTATACTCTGTTGCTTATGTACTGTCATTATCTAATTTTGCTATCATATGTTGTAGACTATTTGAGCAATTCTTAGGTTTTGAATTTTACATTGCACAGCTCAGGTTCTTCTCTGCTGTACCACATTATAAGTAACATAACTGAATATAGAGAAATACTTTTATTCATCAGACTTGCTCCAATGTTCCATGTTTGGTACATCAGCTGTAAAGAGGCTTGCATTGCTCTTCTTGTTTGTGTTTAACATAGTTTGTTTTAATTCTCATTATACTTATGTTTTAATGCTGTTTTGTTGTATTTTCATTTCTTGCCTCCTGTATATATAAATTATTTCATAAACTGTACAGAGTTTACCATTAATCACTTTTAAAACTGAGAGAGTGCATGCATGCGTGCATATGTGTGTGCGTGTGTGTGTGTGTGTGTGTGTGTGTGTGTGTGTGTGTGTGTGTGTGTGTGTGTGTGTGTGTGTGTGTGTGTGTGTGTGTCCTGTGATGCCATTGGCACCCCAGAATAAGGTCTCTGCCTTGCACCCACTGAGTGTTAAGAGAAGTTCTCTCATTTCCTTTGACTCTTAGCTGGAGTAAGTGTGTGATCAGAGAATGAATGAATGAAAAACATGAATAAAATCATTACCTTAAAGTACTTCTAGGTAAGAAATGTGTGAGCTAAAGGGAAGGAGCATTTTGGATGAACTAGAAATTTGGAGAAATGAAATATTTTATCCATGTCAGCTAACATTTCATGCATACCATATACTAACAGAAAAGGAGTTTATGGTTCCCATGTTCATATAAACTGCAGTATTTTTAAATGTTATGGTAACAGAAGGATTATAATTAGAATATCTGAACAAAAGTACATTTTATATGAGTGTTACTGCTGGCTATGGGTCTATATTAGAAACACAAAAACCCTAAACTGCGAATGCTTCCATTAGCAAAAATGCCGGGATCGAAAGTGTGATTGCAGGGTCATGTTACAGTGAGGGGTGGGATATTTGCCCTTTCCTCACTGTAGTGTGACCTCAGAGTTAGAATATATAGTTAGTGGGGGTGTGGGGGGCACAGCCCCCCACAATAGCAACTTCGATTACCGGCATTTTCGCTCATGTGAGCATTTGCGGTTTAGGGTTTTCATGCTTCTAATATAGACCCCTGGCTGTGCCAAACACTATTAGCAGCCACAGATTTAAGGTACCATCTTTCAATCCTCTGTCACTTGATGGCTTAATACTTTTTACTCAGATTACATAGTCAGTGTTAATTATTCTAACTGAGGACATAATAAAGAATTTGCTGATGTTTTGCATCAGTGTGTTTTGCATGCTTCTGTGTTTTAGGTGCTTTCTCAGAGGACACGGATGTAGTGCTGTCAAAGTTGCAATGGCTAGTTTGTAGAGCAATCGTCTCAGGGTGTCAAGTGGGATATTCTTGGAGACAAAATCATTACCTTAAAGTATTTCTGGTAATAAATGTATTAGCTAAAGGGAAGGAACATTTTAAAAGAAATAGAAATTTGGAGAAAATAAATATTTTATCTATGTCATCTAAGATTTCATGCATAAGACGTAGTTACAGGAAGGGAGCTTATAGTTCTTAAATTCATGGAAATTTCTTAAACATGTTAGCCCAAGAGTAAATGCTTCATTCTCATACACCATTTTACCAGATGACTGCTACTACACTGGCTTATGCTTACCTATCAAAAAACACTAAACAAGTCCAAATGAGCCACCTGTTTTCACACAGTTAATTATTATGGACAAGGCTGTGAATTATTCATACTTCTAATAATCCTGTATTTTGAATGGTTAATCTGCTAAAGTGCTTGTATATAGAAAACTGGAGTTTTTTTTTTCTTTAATGAAGATTTGTATAACTTATATGAGCTGAAAGGGAACATGCTTCTTGATGGCTGGATAACATATACTAGTTTTCTAAGTTAAAGACCTGCTCTAAGTTACATATGTGCATTATCTACATGTAATCTGAGTTTAAAGTAATAAACTTTTCTTGGGTTCTGATATGTTTTTATACTGCCATTGTAAAGTCAGTGACTGGGCATTTTGGCTATCATACTAAGACATACCTTTAGACCAACAGTGTACTTTTCTTGGTAGTCCATTTTTTTTCTTCATAAGCTGCTAGCTTTGCTTCCAAAGGTAATGATCATTGTTTTTCATTCCCAAAATCTGTTGCTAGAAGAGGTTTCCTTGATTTTCTGGCCAGAGTTTGGCTGTGTGGGGATGGCATATTCTTTCCCTATAGCTGAGATATACTTTGTGAGCAACCCAATAGTAATGTAAAGAACTGCAGAAATTATATGGTTCTACTATGTCTCATCAAAACTAGAAACATTACAATCACCCTGCTGAAATTCCACGAAACCTGCAGCTTATATATATCAACCCTCAATACTTGTACACTTGCATACGTACAGTTTATAAGCAAATGCAGCAAAGTAAATTAAACAAAAAAAAAATGCCCTGCACCCTCCTATCTGGGGGTAAATGTACACATTAACATTAGCCACAGTGTCTCTTACCAAACAGATGGTTCTGTGGAATGTCAATATACTGGAAATGGTGACATATATTTACCCTCTACATAACTTTATAATTTTCATAGAATAGTCAATGGATTTGAGAAACAGAGCAATTTTGCCACATATAAAAACGTCTCATGCCATGTGATGACACTTTGTCTATAAAGCTGCAAGCTCAGAAAGCACAAAAATATGTTTAGTACTAACACAGTGAACTCAGCATAAACATACGAGCAAGTATGCCTCTGAGAAATAAACACTGAACAACAGTCACTCACATCATTCTATTTCCTGCAAAAGGAGGATACTCATTTAATCCACCTGAGGAATATATTACATTGATGGCAGGATGGACTGTGAGACTTTGGAGATGTAACATTATCAGGAGCTTATACAGTGTTTAAAAAAGTATTAACATAGTCATCATGGGTAGCTCATTGTAAAGTATGAGCAGGGCACATGATGTACCCTCTATCTAGGGGGAAAAGATGCATATTGGTTTGACAGAAAATCACTGAGTAAAAGAAAACACATACAGATACATAAATCAAAGAAAGAAGCAAGTGGGAGCTGTGCTCTCTTGGACTTAACTGGCTTCTTAAGAGACAACAGATATATTTTTATTTTGTTTATTTCTTGTTTTATTTTGCAGTCAGCCACTGTACTGTAGTTGACAAGATCTGACTGTATTAAGTTGTTTTTACAGGTTCTTATGTTGCTACTAAGCTAATGATCAGCATAGCCGTGGGCCCCAAACCATCAGTGTCAGAGAATCATGGGTGTCTATACGAGGGGGGACATGTTAGTAAAGGTAACACAGGATTTCTGGGGGGGACAGTTAGTTTAATACTTTTCTTATTGATGGCCTCAGTCTATAAAGGACATGAGGGGGAGGCTTAGGATAAATGTATGATTTCCCATCCACTGTCAAGGTTTTGTTTGAATAGGGTTAGGGATGAGTTCTGTTTTACATGAATGGGGAGCCTGTTCCATACTGGATGAGTTCTGTTTTACATGAATGGGGAGCCTGTTCCATACTGTGAGTATCCTTTGGGACACATATTTGTCTGCATTCTGTTTGTCACAAGAGAAATTCAGATCCCTGAATCTAGTGTTTTTGGTGCTGTTTGTTTTGTGCACTTGCAACAGACCCATCAGGGCTCAACCTAAGGAAGCAATGTAAGCCAGGCAAAGATCCCCTCTCAGCAGCCTGTATAAGACTGAACACAGACAGCCAGCCTTTAAGTGGTCAGTGTAGGACAGGATATTCATGCCCTGAATTCTCCTGGTGAGAGATCTATCTGGGCGCTGCAGCTGCTGTAAGTGTCTGGCTAGATACATGTCAAAGGGGGCATTGTACTCAATGATAGGTCTGATAAGGGCCAAGTAGAGTGGTACTATAACTTTCTTGGACCTGGATACTATACCCTTACCTATAAGATGGGTGACACAGAATGACTTTCTTATTATCTTAGCTACATGTTGATCAAAGGCCAGATTGCTGTCTACTTATGTTCCCAGATCCCTTACTACTAGGTCAACATTTAGAGGTGTTTTATCAATGAAGTAATTAACTTGTGTTAAAGTTTCCCAAAAGTACATTATAATGCATTTTTTAGTATTGAGTTTTAGGCCATGGCTTTGGCACCAATCATTTGTCAGTGTTAATCCCTCTTGAAAGATAATAGCTCCCAATTTACAGTCATCTGTAAACTTATTGAGCCAGAGGCCTTGAACACTAATCTTGACTTCCAAGAAGTAGATGTCAAACAGGGGTGTACCCAGCATGGGGCCCCTGGGGTACTCCTCTGGGGTCCAGTCTCTTGGTGGAGGTGGAGACACCAATCCTGACTTCTTGGATGATGTCTGTGAGTGGGCTGGCAATCCAGCAAGGTACACAGGGATTTATGCCTAGCTCAGAGATTTTATCAACAATGCCTGCATTGGGCATTGTATCAAATGCCTTGGCTAGGTCAAGATATGCAGTACACACTGTCTTACCCACGTCAACTGTCTTGGTGACCCTCTCAAAGAAGTATATCAGGTTAAGCAGGCATGAACTTCACTTAAAGCCAAACTGGGATGGGTCCAGTGTCTGTAGGTTGACAAAGTCCTTATTTATCATTTCCATGATAATTTGTTCTATGGCTTTGCATATTAAGCTTGTTAGACTGATGAGTCTTAAGTTCCTTGGGTCAGTTGATGGTCTGAACTTGTGGAAGTGAGTGGCTGTTGTGGTCATCCATTTAAATGGAACACAGTTTGCTACAAGGCTGCAGCTGAAAAGTGCCTCAAGTCATCCAGATAGTTTATCTTTTAGTTCAGGAGGCAACTGGGGGTGTTCTCAGGACTGATGAAGGAGGTGTTCTTGGCTTTAGCAAGTGCTGCCAACACCTGGTCCCTGTTAATAGTTGGGGGGAGTATGTTGAAGGGAACTGTACCTGGTGGAGCTGGGGAGGAGTGGGGGTGGGGAGTTTGAGCTGAATTTATCAGCAAGTAGATTTCTTGTGTCACCTTGACTAGTTAAGGTGGTACTGCTCACCACCAGCTCATGCCACCTTGACTACTTAAGGTGGTACTGTTTACCACCAGCTCATGTCACCTTGATTAGTGAAGGTGGTACTGCTCACCACCAGCTCAGCATGCTGCTGTGTTTTTTTTAAAGTTCTGCATATACCTGAAGAAGGCCTTCTGATTGTCCTTTGCTTGTAAGGCTATCCTGACTTTGTAGGTGACCTTGTTGGACTTAATTAGACCTCATAGTTTCTTGCTTAGTTGTATAAGAGAGCACTTGTCTTTAAGGGAGTTGCTCTTTCTGATTTTGGCCATGAGTTTTCTTATATTATATACCCTGTTTAGGTGAAGATTCCACCAGCAGAGTTTGTTTTTAGTGCTTGTTTTGGGTTTACTTCTGGTAGGTACTGCAGCTTCTATGCAGCCATTTGCATGTTTGTATACAGACTCTGTGAATTATTCTTCATAGGTAGCTGTGGTCTCAAGGTTAGGGGGAGCCTTACATTTTGACAAACTGTCAAATAATAGGATGTACCTTGCCTTAGTATACTTTCTAACTATTACTGGTTCAGCTTGGTTTTCTGCATTGATCTTTACTTCAAAGGAGAAAGCTTTGTTATTCAACCTCACTAGTAAGGACATGACATGAAGGAGGGGATGCAATGCTTTCCAATGTTGATAAGTACCAGATCCAGTATGTTTGATTCACTGATTGGAGTGTGCACTATCTGTTCCAGGACATTTGTGTTAATAAAGTCCAGAAAAAAATGAGCCTGTGAGTTTGAGGCAATGTTAGTTTCCCAGACTATAGAGGGGTAGGTTTAAGTAAGAGTTGTGAGAATCTAGGGGTATAGATGGTGACCTGTAACTAGCCATAATATGGTAAAGTACCTTATCTAGTGTGACTTGCATGTGGATGAGTTCCGTGGTCTTATCCAGTTTTACCAGCCCTGAAGTATGTTTGTTGTTAACGTGGATCAATACATAGCTTCCACCTCTGGTCCAGTCTATGTTGTTGCTGGTCTAAACATGTGCACGGCTATGTAGCCTTGCACTGCCAGATTACTTTCTATGGCTTTAAAAAACTTTAAGTATATTTAAACTAAATTTTAGTGCATAATGCTGAAAGAAGGTACATATATATATATATATATATATATATATATATATATATATATATATATATATATATATATATATATATATATATATATATATATATTATCCCTAATGAGAATAATTGGAATCATACCATAGAAAATTTGAGAGGACCCATACATGGGATAAAGCATTTAGGAGCTACCTCTGCTTCTGTCCATCAGTTGTACAGGGCTAGTCTTGGGGTAAATTTTCTGTTTCTCATATACTGTGTACTCTATATGTATTCTATATCTTCACCTCAGATTATAAATGCAGACATACCAATAGATATATTGCACTGAAATTCTTCAAATGTAGAAATTCATATTAGGTGACATTGTAGGTAAAGGGAAATAATCAGCATTACATAAAATTATTAAGGAAATGAGAATATTACATATTAGTTCTTTTTTGTTAGAATGCCCTAGTAGCAATAATGGTGAAACATGAAGCTGGATTCGGTAGGGTAGTAAAGGATTTGAAGAAAAGAGGATAGACACACGCTAGATTTAAAAGAAAACGAAAAGAAAGCTTCATCTGTGTTACACAGAACAAATAGAGTTACTCTCTTGGAATACATCCAAGTAGCACTGGTATTTATCAATTGCATTTTGCTATGTACCAGAATGCTGTATATAGATGCTTCCAGGTGTCTTATTAGAAGAGATTTAAAACTTTGCTTGGATCTTATTTCAGGGTGTAGAGAGTTCTATAACTCAGCCACATATACACATATACTCAGTAGAGGGTGTGTCCATCGTGATTGTAACAGTAAGTGAAAGTAGTTGGATTTGATACAGGAATCTAAGCTGTCTAGTGGGTCTGTACTTATGAGGTTTGTTCTAATGAGAATTTTTGTGTCTTGTACAGGATGTTATGTACTATATTCATTTGGGTATACAAAGGGATGTTTGGAACTGAAGCTGTTGTAATTTGTGTAAACTAAGCAATGGTTTATTTTGTCTGGATGATTTGCACTGAATTCCATTTCTATAGTTTTGTTCCAATTTACTCGTAAGTGCTTTTGAATGTTTATAAGTTTTTATGTGAGGCATAACAGAATTTGGAAGTAAAGGTATCTTTGGTGTGGCTTATGCTGCTTGCTTTACAATGTAATGCTTTAATTTGTATAATACACATAATTTTTGATTAGTTGTGTGTATTACACAATGTATATGACAGATCTTAAATTCTGATCTATAAGTATTCCAAAGTTTCATTTGTGTGACCTGTACAACTGTACTGTTCTTTAGTGATGAAATTTTAAAAATGTTTTGACTATTAATATTTTCCAAGTTGAAAGGAAAGAGCTTATTTATTTATTGATTATATTTCAGGAAATACTAATTCAGATTCTGTTATCCAGCTTTCTAGCTTTTGAAAGGACTCTTATGTGATATATTAAAGCTCAGTTAAGGCACAACATGCATACCCACACTGAGTCGACTGCACACTGTACCAGGGTGGTATCATATAATTTATAAAGATACTGAATAACAGCAGTACGAGGACTGACTCTTACAGTATTCGAGCTGGGGCAGTCTGGCAAACTAGAATATGTGTTGAAACAAGCAAACTCTTTGTGTTTGATATTGAGACAACTTCTAAGACAATTAACTGTGTACCTATTTGTGTTAAAGCTGGCTGATTTGTTTAAGAGCAATGTCAGATGTTTTGGATGTATTAAGGAGTAGAGATGTAACCCCTTGACCTTAGTTTTGTGTCAGTATATTGTATTAATAAATGAAAGTAAGACACCTTAATTATTATGACCTAGAAGGAAACCATGTTGTGTAAAAGAGGTCACACTTTTATTAGCTGTTCAGTGACTTTTTTTCCTTGTGTATAGATTTTTCAAGAATTTTAGGTACTGGTGAAAAGATGGTTACTTACTCGACAGTTGGCTAGTTGCACTAATATAACACTTTTAAGTTGAGGGGTTATGTTTGAATGCTTCCATAGAGTAGGCACATAGTTTTCCTGTAGAGACTTATTTATAATACTCATTAACATGGATGGATGGATAACAATCGGGTATGCTATGGCTTCAGCTGCCATTCAAAGTACTCTTCTAGAAGCTTATCTGGGGCTAAAGACATTGGTTTTAATTTCTTGACAAGTTTTGACTTGTTCTACTAAAACTTGGTGCTGGCTGAATGAATCATAACATAAGTTAGTTTTAAGTACTGCATTTATGATGATTGATTGTTATTACATACTGTTGCTGATTGCATCAAATTTGAATTAAATTTAAAGGCAATGACATAATTTGTATCCCAATGTAATTGACAAGTCAAGGACTGTTTAACTGGTTTGAGAAGCTTATTGAAAGGTTTCTAAAATTCTTTTAGATTGTTTATGTTAGATGACTGCAGTGTGTTGAAATAGATTATTTTGTCTTTGCACAAAGACTTTCTGCTGTTTGTCCCAAGAATCATACTTAGCTAAGTTTTGAGAGTTAGCCATAAGTATACTTAATTTTCTTTCTGTGAGGAATTGCTAACAAATTTAGCATGTTTAGAAAATTTTTACTAAAGTAGTCTATGACATCATTAAGGAAAAAATATCTGATAAGTGTGCAAGTACATAGTGTAAGTAGAGTTAAGGTAAAGTCTATAAAGAATGATTTGGATTAAACCAGCTGTAGGTGGTAAACTTTTTTGTTTTTGTATATTTCCTGTGTCTATGGGGTTAGGATCACTAATTGTTTCTCATCATATTCCTATTTCATTTTTGTTAGTAACCAGGTTAGCTGTACGATTAGCTGAGTAAATCTGTATAGCGTTTGTATTTGTGGTGGTGAAGGTTTTTGCCAGAATATTCTGATGTCACCAATAATTATAATATCCTGATTTATAACATAAATAACTTATGGTACTATATCTTCTAATTCTAATGTGTAGACTTTGTTTGTTGTTGAGTTTGGGGTATATAGATGGTACATATGTGAAGAACATGACATGTTTAGTTTAAGTGCAAAAAGTAGTATCACAAATATACTATATGTTGGGAAACTTGGGCTGGATTTGTATACCAGGAGTTGATTTTTCTACAGAGCTGCATTTCCCTCTACTGTTTCATCTTGACTTTCTGTTATTCTTAATATACTTTTGGATTTTGCCAGTTGTTAGACTTGATTATCAATATGTTTTAGTAGTACGTAGGAAGTCAGATTCATTTGGTAATACAGTTGTGTATATTCATAATCTTGTTCCAGATGCTTCTGACATTAATGTGGTATGTTTTAGGACTTTATGGCCCTTTTGGAAAGGGATGGTATCATTGCAAAATATGGTATTTTGAGTTGAGATCCTGGGTTAGGCTTTATATCACCACATTTTTTAAATAATCACTCTTTTTAAGACCAGACAGAATGTTAAAGTATGTTGACATATTTACTGAGGTGATTTTAAATATGTCGCAATGTACTGAAATAAATAGAACCAGAAATTCACAACATAATAAACATGTCTGTTGTGAATTTCTGTACATGTTTTATGGACTCATACACTGCTCTCATCAGTTTTGCTTATTTACAAGTTATTTATATGTTTGGGTTACTGTTTTTTTTCCTGAAACATAGTTTGTTTTGGTTTACTATCACATTGTCAATCGCACTATGTGCACTCAACCAATGTGTGAAACTCAGGTAGCAGAACCAGAATTGCGATTACTGCATTGTCGAACCTTACAATAGCGAATATTTGCTATAGCAAAGTTCGACAATGTAGTGCAGATTGCATTATAGTGGGGATCGGGAAATGTATCCTTTCCTCAGTGTAGTGTGATCTCGGAGTTTGTATATATAAGTAGGGGGTGTGGGGGGTTCAGGGGGGCTTGCCCCCCTGCAAAAACTGTTGTAGAATGTTGAGCAGATTTGAAGGCGTACTACGCAGTCTTTCCTGTTTTGATTATGGCTGTTCAAAAATGTCAATTCGATGTCCATAAAAGACACCATTCAACAATTTTATTGTTCGGTCATCTGTGTTCCGTACAAACGTGTCAGCTATATCATCTTCTGACTAATTTACACTCAGACGTGATAGTGAACCGTTTGTTTTGTATGTTATTTTTCAGAGTTTATTTTTTTATATCTGTTAATGATATAAAATAATGGCATAGATGTTATCAGTGAAGAGACATATTTTTGCATTTCAAAACTTTTAAGAACTATTTCAGATATTTATTAAATATTGCTAAAATTGTTTTGTAGAGATGGAATTTATTAAAAGTAGGGTGTTGCACTGTGGTATCAGTGTTTACAAATAGTTTTATAGTGATATCTGGTTTGATATCTATATGTATATGTATATGTATATCTGTATACATACTTACATACACACACACACACACACACACACACACACACACACACACACACACACACACACACACACACACACACACACACACACACACACACACACACACACACACACACACACACATATATGGGATTCCATCATATATGATCAAACTAATTTAATGTTGAATCGAAAACACCAACAAAAAAGTTCTAACGTACAGAGTAACAAAAATGAAAAATATCAAATGCTTTAATATTGAGAAAGGAAAACAATTTCTTCTCCCGAAATTAACACTAAAACCCGCCATAATACTAACTTCAAATTTGTCTGAATAGTAGCATTGTTATAGGAAGTTTTTTATGCAGGTAAGGTGTGTAGGCTTAGGGTTGTTGGAAGGGGCACCATTAGGGTTTGGTTTAGCACACATTACTAAGGAGATCAGGTAGGGCTCCACATCTCTGCAACACATTAGCAATTGGTGCTACCCTAACCATAATGCTGCCCCTTCCCTCAACCATAATCCTTACCTTCATTAAACCCTTCCTGTAACACTGCCCACCAGACACACTTGGACACAAACATTCACAAACACACACAAATAACACTGTATTTGTCTTCTAACCTAACTCTGATCGTAACCATAAAACACACAATCTCACACACAGACATACAACACTTATCCTTCACTCATCCTTGACAGTAACCCTAACTCACATGCACATGCACAAACTTTCTCACCCCTGCAGCCCCACTTACCCATCTTAATATTACATACCAGTGACATTTCCATCACTTGGCTACATGTACCGCTGACTTTAACCCACACCCCTGTGTTTCCCATAGAAAGGGCATTTGACATAGCACAGAGGAGCCATATATATATATATATATATATATAAAAAAATATATATATATATATATATATATATATATATATATATATATATATACATACATGTATATATAAATATATATATATATTGCTGTTTTAAAGTTTGTCTTTTGCATTATATGGCTGTAGATACCACATCAGGGCTAGACACTCTGTGGTATAAACATTGGCGCTAGGTGATTTGGTGACACACTGATTAATGTTATGTGACAACCCAACCATATGTAAAAAAAATATGAAAAAGGGGGCTGATAATGATGAGAACAGCAATTGTGTGAATGCAAATAGAGGCCAGAATTTAAGGACTAAAACTATAACCAGTGGGTATAGCTGGGAATGGGAGTGGTATGGGAGAGAAAAGACCACCAGTCAGATTAGTCTGCAGCCAATCACTATACGTACATGCATACCTCTCAACCTCTTACACCAAGAATCTGGATAAAGCCATAAATAAAAGTGGTAAAAGGCCCAAAAATAGGGAACATTTTTAAATATTGCTCTTACAAACTCAGAAAGTTGATAGATAAACAGGTTTTGCATTAGCATGAATTTTCTGAAGGATATGAAGTCTGAAACTCAAATGTCTGTCATGATTTTTAGCAGTTCAGTCTTTAATGATTTACCACTATTTTTCAAGAAAACCACAATTTTATGAGAAAGTACCAAAGATATAAGACCAAAATCTGGACATTCTGTGAAAATCTGTACAGCTAATAAAACAAAAAACAGGTACAGGAGCAGTTGAACAGTCCAAATAGTAAGTTTATTACCAAAGTTTTAAGCGCTTTTCTTCAGGTTGATCAGCTGACTTCTTCAGAAACAGTTAAAACCATTAAGTAGTTTCCTTATGTATAGGAATTAAACAATTAACAAATCCATTAACTCTAATTAAAACATATGAACATTTCCAATTTAAAATAACAGTAACCAGTTATTCTCAAGACTTAACCGTGGAAAAAATGAACAGTAAAAACATAATGATAAACTAAAAATGGTACACAACTACCCATGTTTACCATGGGTTGTAAGCAACAAACCAATACATGTTATTGTAACTAAAATATTTTAGATAAGGGTAGAATTGAAATAAAAAGACAAAAATTAAAAATGAGTGTAAACCCTTTACCAAACAATAACTTAATAAAAGTGTGCTTAAACCAAATCACCTCTTAAGACTATTCAATTTCAAGACACTACTAATTGAACAAGAGTCATTCAGTCCGGGGTGGCAATAGGCGTTTAACCTACCTTGCCAGGCTAGTACTAGTTCCTCAAGTTTAAGTGGCCTTGGACCACCCCTACAACCAGTGTTCACTTGGTCAATAACCACAAATTTAAAAGCATGGTTATTGTGAACAGAAATATGCTTAGCTAAAGCATTTTCATGTTTACACTTCCTTATGGCATATTGATGTTCATACATTCTGTCCCGTAGTCCTCTCTCTGTTTTTCCTATATAGAAGGCTGGACAGGATGTACACTTAGCCAAGTATGTAATAAAGGTAGTTACAATTAAATCCACCCTTTAGTTTATAAGACATGCCATTGATCTTAAAAAAGTTTGTTTCCTCCACATATCTACAGTAATTACAGTTATAGCATTTGGTCATACCCGGATTTCGTACTAAAGATGTATTATGGTTTTCCAAAAGTGTTTTAAGATTCTTACCTTTCCTAAATGTCACTTTAGGGCTTTCCCCTACTGCTTCATAAATCTGTGGGTACAACTTGAACAATTCCCAATTCTTCTGCAGTACAGTTAAACAAGCATAACTATCACTACTGAAGGTGGTAAAAAATTGGTCATGTTTTTAATTTTAATTTCATTTGCCTCCTGACTAGTAGTTACAAACTCATTTGTGGTATTCTCTTCTAACATGGTACCTGAATTCATAGGGGTCATAATGTTCTTTACACATAGGAGTGGGTTATAGACATTTTCACGTCTCTTATCCATCACTTCATGTATAAGTGTATCTAAGAGTAATTCAGGGTAACCTTGATGTAAAAACATACTTTTAAGTGTTTTGCACTCATCACGGAAGTCATTGTCCAGGCTAGTCATTCTGGCTGCTCTTACCAGTTGGCCTTTGATGACAGACCTCTTTTGATGAAAGGGGTGGCTACTTGTGAAGTGGAGGAATGTGTTGGAATAGGTCTTTTTTCTAAATATCCTTGCTGTGAAGCAGTTCATAACGTAATTCTTGTTTAAGCATACGTCCAAGTAGGCAATACTGTCAGTATTAAACGTGGAAGTGAATTGGAGAAAATCAGTGGTGTTATCAATATATTACAATACCAATTCACTCTCACCCTCATCTCCATTAAATAAAATGAAGATGTCATCCAGGAACCTGGCATAAAAAATAAACATGTTAAAGAAGTCATTGTTGTTAAAAATAAACTCAGATTCCCAGTACGCCATGACTAAATTGGCTATACTACCCCCACAGAGTGACCCCATTGCAACACCTACTTTTTGTAAGAAGAAGTCATTTTGAAATATAAAATAATTATTTGTAAATACTAAATCAATAAGTACAGACACTAAATTGATTTCCCTGTTGGTTGCATTGTGTTTCTTTAGCATGAACGCCACCCATTCAAATGCTTTTTTGTGTGGTATGCAGGTGTACAAATCCCTCACATCTATAGTTAGAAAATTATAGTGGGGATTGAACTCTAAGGTCCCTGTTTTATCAAGAAATGACCAAGAGTCTTTACAGATTTGGGACTCATTGGCTAAATATTTCTGTAATATAGCGTCCACAATTTTAGCACATGAATAAGTTGGTGACCCTCTACTATCCACAAGTGGTCTCAAAGGTGGGTTCTTGATACATTTATGAACTTTAGGGATTCCGAAAATACAAGGGTATCTAGGAAACAAAGTTGTTAAATAATTATAGGTCTTCTGATCGATCCTACTCTCTATAAATAAATCCTCAATGCATTCCTTGATGTTCTTATATGCAATATTGACTTCTGAACATGAACTACTGGCATATGCTTCAGTTTTAAGTAGCTTGGACATACGTTGTTGGTAATCCAAGGTACTGAAAACAACCAACCCTCCGCCCTTGTTTGGCTTGCAAAACCGTAAGTTTTGTGATTTAAAAAACTGAAAATAATCATGCTATATTTTATTAGTATTAGAAGTGTTATTTCGCATAGATCTAATCATGTTAGTATGTCTAATATCCAATTCACAACACTTCTCAAAAAGCTCTAGCACAGGGTGTAAAGGAGGGTTGTAAGTACTAGAGATGTAAAACTTATCGCGATTGGCCAAGTCCAAAACATTGCCCATTGACAAATTAAAATTAAGTTTTCTAGTGTATGATTTAATATCAACAATAGTATCCACTATATTCAATGGTTTAGATAGTACAAATGTCAAACCTTTTGACAAAAAGTCTACCATGTCAATACTGAATCTAGTAGTACTAAAGTTGTATAGTTGGAAATCTCCAGCTCTGTTTGAAATAATCTCCGTTCATTGTGGCACAAGTAAATTTCCATCTTGTTCAGACCTCAAGTCATCAGCAACAGCAGTGTTTTGGATGTCAGTATCTCTCAACAAGAGGTCAGTACTAGTGCCAACCCTGGAAAGAAGTTGCATAGGCACCCAGTTAGACTTTGGTTGTAATGTTAGTTCTTGTTCCTCTGCTTGTTGTCCCTCCATTTTCCTTTGGGTTGGGGTTGTTGAACATCCATTTGTTTTGGTCTGGCCCCCATGTAGGGGCCTTGCTGAAAATTTGGATGCTGGTGAACTAAATTGTGGCCAGATTGGCCACTCTGCAACCTCTCTCTCCAAGGAACCTCCCTCAGATCCCCAGTATTTGATTCCAGGTCAGACGGTCTATAGTTACCACATGTATCATTATTAACCAAACTCTCAGAAAGGGGACTTCCTTCAACTGTATTTTCACCCCTTTGGTTAGTAAACCCATTCAGGCCGTGGTTAGAATAAATTGGTTGGTTAGGTGGAATAATCCCCTTTTTCCAAACTTGATCTGGTGGAGGGTGGGGGTACGCTATACCTAATTTATACGCCTTACAATCTCTTTCCAGTTTTTTGAGTTTGTTAAATTGTAATTTCAACATATACACATCTATGCTGGAAAACACACGTCCATACTCGTACTTGTATCTATCGAACTCTAAGGCAGAATGTATCGATTTGTCCAGTTCTACTACATAAGAGGAAAGATCATCCACCCAAAAAGTATAATGTTTTATTATGATTTCAATAAGTTCAAATCCATGTTGGTCAAACAAGTTAATTAGTTTGGCATGAAAAGCTGAACCAGCCTCCAAACCGGTGGGGTAAGGAGCACACCTTAATCCCTTAGACATTCTCGGAAATAAGAAATTTTGAGTTGTGGCTTTTTAAGTTTAACTAAACAAGCATCAAATACCTTTAATTTATTATTGATGCTTTCTGTATTGGCGTTTTTATTAAAATAAGAATTATGACCAGAATTACCAATGCCAGCTTCATTAGAAAGGTGAAAACAGTTGTTTAGCCAAACTTATAAAGAAGCGTTGTCAGTATTACCTTCATTTCTTATAGTGTCAGAAGAACCTTGTCAACACGATTCTCGCTGTAGTATATCTTCAGAATTTGAACCACCAGGCGGTAAATGAACCAAAATGGGTGCAGTAGGCTCACACGTCGGGCTTCTACTATTGGAATTCACTTCACTAGGTTGTTGCATAGCATTCAAATTTGTGTCTTTTAATATTTGACCAACCCCACAACATGTTGTGTATTTTTCAAGAAAACCACAATTTTATGAGAAAGTACCAAAGATATAAGACCAAAATCTGGACATTCTGTGAAAATCTGTACAGCTGACAGGTATGTATACGTGCAAAAGAAAAGCCCTTGGGGAGCAGCAGAATGAAGTGGTGTGCAAATATATATTATGCAGGGATCTAGGACTGTTGAATGAAAGTTCAACAGTCCGAATCCACTATAACCGAACACATTTTAGCGAAAGCGCTTTCACCGAAAAAGCACTTTTGCTAAAGTGTGTTAAACAAACAAAAAAAACATTAAATTAATATTTTTGCAGGGGGGCAAGCCATCCTGCACCCCGTCTATGCCTCCTACACCCCCCATACCTTAATATTCTCACTCCAAGATTGCACTACAGTGGGGAAAAGGGAATTTTCCCTTATCCACACCGTAGTACCACCTCCGCAACAGGCATACTTATGCGAACGTGCTTCTTTGGTGAAAAGCACTTTCGCATAAGTATGTCTGGCTGTTAGTGATATGGGTGAAAATTTCATTCAGGGATCAGTACGGATCCCATTATGCAGGGGTAACTAAGTACATATTGTAGAGATATAATACATGCTGGTGTACTAAGATGGAAGGATTATCAGTGTAAAACCATCAGGGAGAAAGACAGCTCATTCTGATGTATCACAGACCATCCAGAACTGAAAAAGAGAAGTAAGGTGTTAGCGTGGTGTACTCTACTCATAGTAGTATACATTCAGTCACAGGACCAGAGGAAAAAACTTAGGGTATATTAGCAAGGTTGGTGAAAAGGACTTATTAAAATATAACACTCAGGTAAGGAAAAAAAGCTGTGCTACTATGTGGAAAAACTTAGGAAGGTGACATGTTTATAAAAACCTGCCTGTATACAAGACAAAAACTGGAAACGTATGATGTACACTTATCTTTAATGTTTTTTATAAGGAGAAGCTAAAAGTGCACAGTGTTCATGCTTGCAGCACAGTATAGTCCCTCATAATATTTACACAGCTCTGGGGTGGGGATATATAACATTATCAGGACTACAATACAGCCTGAAGGATCCCTCTTTCTCTCTTGAGTTTTATTTGTGCAGAATTCTAAATTGTGGGACTTGCAGTTACTTGGTCATACCTTCATTTCATTCATTTATTCTTTTATTTTCTAATATTGGATGTGTTTTTATTGCCAGTAGCTAAACATAATTTTCTACTGGGATTAAGTATTTGGGTAAATGACACTGTGTGATTTACTTTACCCCTCCCCCATATAGAGAGACACACACACACACACACACACACACACACACACACACACACACACACACACACACAAAGAAGGCAGTGATTCTTCACTCTCTCTCTATATATATATATATATATATATATATATATATATATATAAAAAATGTGTGTGTGTATGTGTATGTGCATATGAATATGGTTGTGTGTGTGTTTGTTGTGATGCTAGGGGTAATATGGGGCTAAGGGAAATTAAGTTAAAATTGCAATTTTTTTCTCTCCTCTCTTGTTCATCTGCATTCAGTGGGTTTGTTGTCCC